>NC_081363.1:96180471-96416223 GCF_030684315.1 Stegostoma tigrinum
GCCAACACAGAGCCACAAAAATAGTTAAGAAGATAAGATAGATTATGAGTGTAAATTATCTCAAAATATAAAAACAGCAGCAAAAGATTTTTATACAAATGTAAATCTGGAAAGTGTGGTGAAGGTAAACATTGGTCCTTTAGAGGATGAGAAGGACAATTGATAACTGGGAATGAGGAAATAGCCAAGGCATTAAACAATTATTTTGTGTCAGTCTTCACAGTGGAAGAAACAAATAATATGTTGAAAACTAATGCAAGAATGTTACAGCAGGTGAAGAACTAGAGACTATCATTATCACTAAGGAAGCAGTGCTGGGCAAGCTGAAGGGGCTAAACGTAGACAAGTCTCCTGTCCCTGATGAAATGCATCCCAGGGTACTAAAAGACATGATGGCGGAAATAGCAAATGCACGAGTAATTATGTAACAAAATTCACTGGACTCTGGGGTGGTTCCCACAGATTGGCAAACAGCCAATGTGATGCCACTGTTTAAAAAAGGAAGTAGACCAAAAGGAGGTTACATTCAGATAGTTAGCTTAACTTTGGTAGTGTGGAAATTGCTTGAATCTATCATTAAGGAAGAAATAGCAAGACATCTGAATACAAATTGTCCCATTGGGAGCACCCAGCCTGTGTTCATGAAGGACGGTCATGTTGAACTAATTTGGTGGAATTCTTTGAGGACATGGTGGCCAATGGAGAACCTGTGGATGTACTGTATCTGGATTTCTAGAAGGCACTTGATAAGGTGGCACACCAAAGGCTGCTACATAAGATAAAGTTGCAAGGTATTACAGGTAATGTATAGGCATGGATAGAGGATTGATTGACTGGTAGAAAGCAAAGCGTAAGGATATATTGGAAGTTTTTTTTCTGGTTGGCAGTCAGTGGCTTGTGGTGTGCCTCATGTATCAGTGTTGTCACCACAATTGTTCACAATTTTCGCTGATGATTTGGAGTTGGGGACTAAGTGTGATGTGTCAAACTGTGCAGATGACGCTACAGTGAGTGGGTGGGCAAAGTGCGCAGAAGACACTGAAAGTCTGCAGAGGGATGTGGATAGTCTAAGTGAGTGGGCAGAGGTCTGGCAGATGGAGTATAATGTTGGTAAGCGTGAGGTCATACATTGTGGCAGGAATAACAGCAAAATGGACTATGTTTTAAATGGCAATATAATTGCAGCACGCTGCACGGCTTGGGTGTCCTTGTTCATGAATCGCTAAAAGTAGGATTGCAGGTGCAGCAGGTTATTAAAAGGGCAACAGGGGGTGTGTAATGGCAGGCTATATGGTAACAAGGCCTGGTGTGTGGGGTAGGAGGCTGGGGCATGGGAGATTTTAGGCCCTAAAATTATTGAACTCGATATTGACTCCAGAGACTGTGCAGGGTCCCCAAACAGAAAATGAGGTGTTGTTCTTCCAGCTTGTAGTAAGCTTTTCTGGAACACTGCAGCAAATCAGAGACAGAGATGTTGGCCAGGGCACAGGGTGGTGCACTAAAGTGGCAGGCAACAGGTATTTCAGGGCCTTTTTTATGAGCAGAACGTAAATGTTCTGCAAAGAAGTGAGCCGGTCTACACTTCATTTCTGCAATGTACAAGAGAACAAATTGTGAGCAGCAGATGTAGTAGAACAAACTTCTGGGAAGTGCAGATGAGGTGTTGCTTCACCTGAAAGGTATGGTTGGACCCATGGATACTTGGCAGTGTGGGTGGGGGGGGAGTTGGTAGTGGAGGAGGTAAATGGACAGATGTTGCACCTTCATCGGTTATGGTTTGCCAGAAGTTCCTTGAGATGAAAACACTTCCCAGACATGTGATCTCTGTAGTTCATCAAGGTGTCCAACAACTCCCTCATACTACAGCAGGAAGATATTACCTGTGCTGCCAGATGCATCTCATTTTAATCAATTTCTGAATTAATTTGTTCAGAGTTCTTGTTCTTTTCACTTCATTGTGGTTAATAAAACAAAACCGATTTGTCTCTTCTTTTTCGTTCGACAGAAGAAAATTGAGTGAAGTACTCGAGACCAAAATACAAACTGAATATCCCGGTATTACCATGAAAACTGGAAATATTTACAAATACTGCTCTGCAATTAGTTGCCTTCCCTGCTGCAGTTTGTGATGTTTCTCTGTCACTTTGCACAGGTAATTGTTATTTAAGTGCGAGGGAGTGCTGGATACTAAAGTGGTTTACTGAGAATCCATCTGTAATAAATGTGCCCAGCTCAAGAATCTTCAGGTCTGAATATTGCAGTTGACATCTTGTGTAAAGGTAAGATGTAGATTCAGATTTTTAATAGTCACTTATACTGAGACCAGTGAGAATTGGTCATTCTCTTGGTGGCAATTTGGTGTTGGTGTATCCTTATTACCAGTTTTCTTCCAGTTTGGCCTGGGTAATAACTTTTACAGTCCTTGCATGCTATATGCTGTACTACATTACATTTATTGGTTGTCGGTGTGGCATTTTTTATGCAACTATCACAGAGTGGTTGTTGGTTTGTGGGTTACCCTGATACCTAGGGGTCTGAGGAGTCGTGTGGCCATCTCTGATAGGTCCCTGACGTACAGTAGGGTGACTGGTGTGTCAGGCCGTGATGTGCCTTCTTGTTGTGGTCTGTCAATGATGTCATGGCAGATGGTGCTTTTTTGGTATCCATTAAAACTCTGCATATATGTTCCTGTTCTGCTATGTGCAGTTCTAGGTTGTTGCAGTGTGTTGTGGCTTGTATGAATAACATCCTGGTGCAGATCCGTTTACGGGCATTGAGGTTGTTACTGGTGTAATTAAGTATCTGGTCCATATGTGGCGTCTTTCTGTCTGTGCTAGTCTGGAATTCATCATTGTTCTGACGTTCCACTGTTATATCCAGGAAGGGTACTCTGTTGTTGTTGTCTTTTTTGGGAATTTTATTCTAGTGAGGATGGCCTTTATGTATTGGTGGGTTTTTTCTATACTTGTGCTTCTGATATTCACAAAGGTGTCATTTAAATCGTGGACCCACAGTTTGGGTTGGAAAGGGGAGGGTCTTTTCAATTGTAACCTTTTCATTCCCGCTTCTGCTATCAGCCCTGATATCAGGGATCCCATTGGTGTTCCGTTGATTTGTTTGAACATAGGGCTAGTGAGGTACAGCATTTGCAGGGTGCTGTCTTTCTTGATGCTGTTGGTGTTGTGGGGTGTCTGCCTTCCTGATTTGTCCAGCCGTGTGGCACTTGTCTGTTTGGTTAGGTCAACGTTTAAGAACTTAAGCAGTGCTGTTATGTCAAAGGATACCACTATTTCATCCTCTTCTATTCTAGTATCCTGAGTGATGTTGAGGAATTCTGGGGAGGAGTGGGTAGTGTTGTAAGGCAAGTATTTTAGTTTCTGTTGTAGCTCTATGGCTCATCCATATGTTGGCATGCCTGGTAGAGAGACAATGAGTCTGATGGGGACCGTTATTTTGTGTACCTTAGGGAGTCCGTAGAAGTGGGTGTGTTGGATCACTCTGGCTTCATTGTTTGGCAGTCTGTATTGCTGATGTTTGCCAAGCTGGATAATTTCTTCAGGGCTCTTGTAACACGGTTCTTTCACTGTTGTATCAGAGATAATGGGAACTGCAGATGCTGGAGATTCCAAGATAATAAAATGTGAGGCTGGATGAACACAGCAGGCCAAGCAGCATCTCAGGAGCACAAAAGCTGACGTTTCGGGCCTAGACCCTTCATCAGAGAGGGGGATGGGGGGAGGGAACCGGAATAAATAGGGAGAGAGGGGGAGGCGGACCGAAGATGGAGAGTAAAGAAGATAGGTGGAGAGGGTGTAGGTGGGGAGGTAGGGAGGGGATAGGTCAGTCCAGGGAAGACGGACAGGTCAAGGAGGTGGGATGAGGTTAGTAGGTAGCTGGGGGTGCGGCTTGGGGTGGGAGGAAGGGATGGGTGAGAGGAAGAACCGGTTAGGGAGGCAGAGACAGGTTGGACTGGTTTTGGGATGCAGTGGGTTGGGGGGAAGAGCTGGGCTGGTTGTGTGGTGCAGTGGGGGGAGGGGATGAACTGGGCTGGTTTAGGGATGCAGTGGGGGAAGGGGAGATTTTGAAACTGGTGAAGTCCACATTGATACCATATGGCTGCAGGGTTCCCAGGCGGAATATGAGTTGCTGTTCCTGCAACCTTCGGGTGGCATCATTGTGGCAGTGCAGGAGGCCCATGATGGACATGTCATCAAGAGAATGGGAGGGGGAGTGGAAATGGTTTGCGACTGGGAGGTGCAGTTGTTTGTTGCGAACTGAGCGGAGGTGTTCTGCAAAGGCTTGGGGACCGCTTTGCAGAACACCTCCGCTCAGTTCGCAACAAACAACTGCACCTCCCAGTCGCAAACCATTTCCACTCCCCCTCCCATTCTCTTGATGACATGTCCATCATGGGCCTCCTGCACTGCCACAATGATGCCACCCGAAGGTTGCAGGAACAGCAACTCATATTCCGCCTGGGAACCCTGCAGCCATATGGTATCAATGTGGACTTCACCAGTTTCAAAATCTCCCCTTCCCCCACTGCATCCCTAAACCAGCCCAGTTCATCCCCTCCCCCCACTGCACCACACAACCAGCCCAGCTCTTCCCCCCCACCCACTGCATCCCAAAACCAGTCCAACCTGTCTCTGCCTCCCTAACCGGTTCTTCCTCTCACCCATCCCTTCCTCCCACCCCAAGCCGCTCCCCCAGCTACCTACTAACCTCATCCCACCTCCTTGACCTGTCCGTCTTCCCTGGACTGACCTATCCCCTCCCTACCTCCCCACCTACACCCTCTCCACCTATCTTCTTTACTCTCCATCTTCGGTCCGCCTCCCCCTCTCTCCCTATTTATTCCGGTTCCCTCCCCCCATCCCCCTCTCTGATGAAGGGTCTAGGCCCGAAACGTCAGCTTTTGTGCTCCTGAGATGCTGCTTGGCCTGCTGTGTTCATCCAGCCTCACATTTTATTATCTTTCACTGTTGTGTTGGGTCTATTGCCATCTGTTGGTAGGTGTTGGTATCTGCTAATATTGCATTGGCTTTCCCCATGTCTTGGCCTCTATTCAGGATTGCTGTCATGCGTCCGATCTCCCCCGGTAGGATTGCGGTGATAACTTCTTTCTTGAGTATTTCTTGGGCTTTCTTCTCTTCTGTGTTGATTGTGTTCCAATTAATTTTTCTGCTCACTGTCACAGAAATGGCAGATGGAGTTTTATCCAGACAAATGCACGGTGATGCATTTTGGATGATCAAATTTAGGTGTGAATTATATTGCAAATGCCAGAACCCTTAGGAATATTAACGTACGGATGGATCTGACCATGAAGGTCCACAGTTCCCTAGAAGTGGCAACATGATTAAGAAGGCAGATGGCATTCTTGCTTTCAACAGCCTGGGCATGGAGTACAAGAGTAGCAAAACATGTTGCAGACACACAAAACCCACGTTAGGCCGCTTTTGGAATAATGTCTATGGTGTTGGTCACCACACTACCAGAAGCGTGTGGAAGCTTTGCGGATAGTGCATACCTGGTTCACCAGGATGTTGCCTGGCCTCGAGGACATTGGCAACGAGGAAAGGTTAAAAAGCTTTGGATTGTTTTCACTGGAAAGACAGTGACTGAGAGGAGACCTGATACATGCCTACAAAATTATGAGATACATTAGATAAGGTAGATAGTCGTATGTGCCCCAGTCCAGGGTTGAATTTTGAATTACAAGGGTGCACAGGTGCAATGTGAGAGGGGGTGCTTTTCAGGGAGATGTGCGACAAAGGATTTGAACAAGTGGTAGGAGCCTGGAATGCACTCACAGAAGATGTGGTGGAAACAGGCACATTGGTGATATTTAAGTGGCATCTGGATGGTCAGACGAATAGAAGGTTTTTTTTTCAGTTTTAGTCAGGGTATGATGATCAACACAGGCTTGGATGGCCAAGGGTCTGTTCCTGCGCTGTTCTTTTATTTTATTGTTATTTGTCTCGTGTGTTTCAGCAGAGAACAATGTTCAGGCCTTTGCTCTGTGCGATAGATTACAGGAAAATATGGACGGGTTGCTCATTTGGGCTGATCAATGGTGAATACAATTTCATCCAGATAACTGAAACGTGATGTATTTGGATAGAGCGAGAGGATGTAATGAACAGTAGACCATTAGGAAGCACAAGGAAGAGAAAAATGTCATTGTACGTGCAACCCAGTCCTTTATGATATCAGAACAGGTCGATAAAGTGGTTCAGAAGGCATTTGGGGCAGTTGTCGATGCAATGTGGAGCTGGAGGAACACAGTAGGTCATGCAGCATCAGAGGAGAAGGAAAGTCGATGTTTCGGGTCTGGACCCTTCATCAGGACTATGGGACCAATGCCATCATTAGCTGAGGAATATTCTTTAGAATCATGGAGCTTATGCTGGAACTGTATAAGGTGTTGTTTAGATAACAGACCAACTATTGGGCACAGTTCTGGAAGCCGTATTAAATGTGGGGCTTGATTGAACTGGAAAGGCTACTGAAGAGATTTTCTCGCATTTTGCCAGGGCTTGAGAATTTCACTCATAAGGACATATTGGATAGTGTTGTTTCTCTTGGAGTACAGAAGATCGATGGGGCCATAAGTGAGACATATAAAATTATATGTGATAAACAGGATTGAGATTGTCGTCTTCGTGAAGGGGTCAATTACCAGGGGCACAAATTGAATATAAGACACAGGAGCTTTACAAATGATGCGAGTAAAGTTAATCTCTTTCACCCAGCGACCGATGGGGATCCAGAACTCACTGCCAGTGAAGGAGTTGGAGTTAGTAATCGTCATCACTTTTAAGAAATGTAGATACGCATTTGCGACACAGTGGTAAAGGTGGCTCTGAGTCAAGTGCTGTACACGAGATTAGAATAGCTGAGTGTTTATTTTTGACCAGTAACCACACGATGGGCCAAAAGACCTTCTTGTCTGTTGTAGGCAATGTGGAATGGAGGCTTACTGCAGGTCGGCTTCTCGATCTTGCTTTTAATAAGCGTATTTATCTTCAACCCTGGATACTTTGCTGCCTGCATCAAACGTTTGTTGCACTGGTTCCTTCCACTTCCAACCCAAATTCCACATTGAAAAGAAATTTCCTGATAAACGCATTCTGCATTTATCTCAGGGCTATGACTAATTTACAATGTAATAAAGCTGAATGAGAAAAGAGCAACAGAATTTGAAAAATGCATGATTCTGAAGGCGTGTGCAAGTATGGATTTAAACAGGACATTGGAATGTAATTTATGATGCCGTGAACATTATTGCAGTTAATCAACACAGATCTACTCAGCTTTTAACCACACATCTTCAAAACCAACACAATGTTTCCGAAGTTAAATCAACCGCCGCAATGTTCACCGCACCACACCAACAGTTATGTCAATCAGTTTTAAATCTCAAGGTGGCGGCATTGGGTTTAGTAATGTTGTACTCCTGCTCACGGTGGTCAGCCACTCACGGGCTCATGCGGTGGGTTCGGCCGCATCCTCCCAGCGTCAACGTTGTCTTTCCAGCTCAGTAATGTTTATCTTTTGGCTGTTGGAGACCCTGGGGCGGGGTCCTCCTCATGTTCTCCTGCAGGAGGCTGGACTCCTGCATATTTCCAAGCCCCTCCATCCCGGGTGGTGGCTCCGAACGACTGAAGGTCAACTGGGAACCACATCTGAGGAAGTGTTTGACTCGGCCAGTGAGACTTTCTCCAGTTCGGAGACGACAGGCACCGTAGCGGCTGAGCCAAGGGCCGTAGAGCAGGAGCAAATTGCTAGGGCACGAAGGACGGTGTGGAACGAATAGAGAGTTTAGGAGCAGTACTGGTGAAGCCTACTGAAGGAGAAAGTGGAATTGCTGAAGCTCTTTCCGTACTTCTAATTTAATATCAATTTATTAAGAATGTTACAATTTATGCCATTTATTCTGTTACTTATTCATGACTCTGTGGTGCAAGAGCATGGCGACAATACACGTTTTTCACTGTACCTAGGTACAAGTGACAATATTAAATAAACCTAAATCTAATTCTTGATATCAATGACATCGATAAATGTGTACTGAGAGCTCGCCAGAAAGGGAAAAAGGATTTATGTTCAGTTGTACATACTACACTGAATCTAGGTAATTGCACAAAAGTGAATGTGCACTTTCAAAATGCTGCTGAATAATGTTGCCTGTCAGCTGTGATCACATGGTTGAAGAATTGTGAAAATGTCGAAAACTGCACAAAACATGGCTGTATTTGTCTCCTGGACTGGACACTTGTTGTCAGCAAAAAGATGCGCCAAAATCACCGCAAACCCTCACAATTCTTCATGTGCAGCGGTTGTTTTTAACATTGAAACCACGCATTTTATATTCCTTTTCATTATAGGATTAAATCTAACTTCTATCATTCTAAAAATTCTGGGATTTCACTTCAGATATGAATTCGGTAAGTTGACGACGATTCTTTTCAATGAAAAGCAAAACAAAATGCCTGTGTCACATGTTTGCATCAATTAGTAGAACTTTATTTTTGAAATCAAATGAACTAATTATCTCCCTGGAGACTACCATTGTGCATAAATTCACACTCAGAATGGCAAAACATGGTAGAAATGCACGGGACACCAAAAGGTCTGCTGTTTGCCATTTACTATCCCGTCATTACAGCTGTCGGGCTTCCAGGTAATGCATTCAGTTGTGGCGAAGGGAATCACTGTGAGCTGTATCAATGTTGTAAGTTAAGGCATGGCGTCTTTATTTGAATGGTATCAAATCTTCTGAGTTCACTACAGGGTATTATTTCACAAATAAGTTTGAGAATATATGCCTGTAAAGGCTAATCTCTTGCTTTGAACAGAATTTATTATCAAGTTTAACAATACATATTCTCACTTCTACAAACAAAATTTGTAGTTTTGGCACATATTATCCCCTTTAACAGTGCCATTACTTCACTTGATCCGAATTATGTACTTGTTCCATGCATTATATTAGCTTTTTGGTGCATATAACGTTCTTTTAGTTCCGAAGAATGTTCACCCGGCCCAAAACGTTAACTCTGCATTCTCTCTCTGGATGCTGCCAGACTTGTTGAGTTTTTCCAACAATTTCTGATTCTGTTATATTCTTTTATATTATTGAGACTGTAAACCTTGATCAATGTATACACAACCAGCATGTTGTAGATCTTATTATGTTGTGGTGTTGGCATGTTTTCTTGGAGAGGAAGTATTACAGTGACATCAAGTTGTAAGGACATTTAAGTTGTTAAATTTTATTTGGGTGATACATAGATGATGGTTCCTCGATGTTGACAGTATCAATAGAATACTCGTAAATGAAAAAAATGGTGAAACAAAGAAGTTAAACAATATCCATTTATTATAAGATACAATTAATTGGATAAACATTATCCAACATTTTTTTAACATGAGCCAAAGGATGACCACAATAATTAGATCTGTTGGTGCATGATTTCTAATTCTTCCTGAATGGGTGTGTGCAGCTTTTCTGCTTTCAGTCGCTGAAATAGTTTGGTCTTCCCCGTTCCCCTCTTCCTTTACTTGCTTATAACTGCGATACAGTAACACCTACTGTATCATTCTTTCCGTCCTCCTTCTACTCTTCGAAAATGCACTGCAATCTTCCTTTTTTCTTTCCGGTTTTTTTTTTGCTGAGAAAAATGCAAATTGGCAGAGCTTCTCATTTTGCATTGATAAGGACAATTCACCAGAAACGCCAACATAAATTGTGAACACTTACACTGCATGAGAAGAGATTATGTTTGTCTGGCAAAAAAAACAATAATTGGGAAGGTGTCTTTCAGCAATATTCTGTTCTGCCGACAAAATAACTATATATTTCCTTCACTGTGTTCAGCACACACAGTGTGACAGCATAATTTCTGTGTCCAGCATCTGATAGTGACCATGACAATTATTGTAAATGCCAACAATCCAGATTCGTTCTGCAGAAGTATTGCATAGCAGGAGAACAATGATTAATTTACCTGAATGAGAATCAGAATTAGAGAATTAGAATGCATCATTGATAAGTTGGATATTCCCGAAGCCTTTCATGGGTACTCAGATGACCTCGGAATTACATCAGTCTGTTTGGTAAAATCTTTACCACAAAGTGTAAAAGAAAAGTTAGTTCTCTTCACTGAATTGCAAACTATTTGAGTGTATGTATTCAATAAATTACTGCACAATTTTTTTTGGATTAAGACTTTTTTTGTCCATCAGGACATACCACTCGAATAGTTTCCACATTTATTATTGCTGGGCTAACTGTTTTTCACCTTGACCTTCCCACTATTGTGATTATTATTGCAGGCATGCAAGTTATCAAGTGAAATCAAGTTTTTTGGACTCAGATGTTGGCACAAACCTCTAAATCCGACTTCGATCCATTAAAGTGGCCATTTTGCTGAAAGCTAGCTAAGTTTACTTGCTATAATCACTCCTTTTGTCAGTCCCTGCCTCTCTTACACATGCAGACACACACGTGTGCACACACAAATACATATTTTTTTACCATCTGCCCCAACATCCCCCTTTCAACCTGTCTGTCTGGTTTTTTTTGCAGCGAACATTGTAGTTATTCTAATCTTTTCTCGAGGAAGGTGTGGTCTGCCCAGATGTCTCGCTCATTACCTGGTGTCCATGGCAGTGACGGATCTATTGGTCATTATCACTGCTGTAATACTGAACCGGATCACTGGCATTTATTTCCCATTCAGTTTCATGTCCATCACACCTGTTTGTAGCCTGCGGATTGCTTTAATATGTGGATCCATCGACTGTTCTGCCTGGTTAACAGTTGCTTTCACCTTTGATCGATTTGTGTCCATTTGTTGCCAGAATTTGAAAATTAAACACTGCACTAATAAAACAGCTCTGTGGATCATAGGAATCGTCTGCACAATGAGCTACTTAAGAAACATCTTCTGGTATTTTATATTTGAACCTCTGTACGTAATTGGCAATGTTCCTTGGTTCTGTGTTATCAAAACAACATTTTACACGTCACCAGCGTGGGTCGCATATGACTTGATTCTTGTGGTTTTTAGTCCTTGCCTGCCGTTCATTGTGATTTTGCTGCTCAATGCTCTCACTGTTAGGCATATTATAGTGGCTAACCGAGCTCGCAGAAGACTCCAGCCCCAGAGAAGTGGAGAAAATCAGAGAGATCCAGAGATGGAGAAACGGAGAAAGTCCATTGTTTTACTCTTTGCCATCTCTGGTAGCTTCATAGCATTATACATGTTATATTTTATGACCGTAGTCTATGTTCGCATTGCAAATGTGACTTACTTCACGGATTCTGATTTCAGTGACTCTACGTTTATTCTTGAAGAAAATGCATACATGCTTCAGTTTTTGTGTTCCAGTCTTAATCCATTTATTTATGCAGGAACCCAGCGTAAGTTCAGAGAGGAGCTAAAGAGGGGAATATTATATCCATTTGCTATGATTGTGAAATTCAGCAATTGATGAGGTCAATAAAGAAACACTTTAGTCCTTTATCGTGATGCTTTGTCATGCTCCAGTTGGGTTCACAAATGATCTCATATTGAAGATCTCTAATGGTTTCATTTGAGACCATTAGCACTCTCAAAATTCCATAATTTACAAAAATAATGTAATTTTTCCACATCTTCATTTTGTAACTTGTTCCCAGTTAGTTTCCAACCCATTCACGGGTGCTGACAACATCCTGCTGAGGATGCGCTAGCCTCAGGTTTTAGTTTCTCTGGAAAACTATACATCTGAAGTCTGATTTGTTATTGAAAACAAATATTAAGTATGAATAAGGACACTCGATATTTCTGCAACATCAAGGACATTGATTTTATATCCCTCTAATACACCTTGAAGTGAAGAGACATGTTGTTCTCCAATTTTTCTCTCTGCTTACCATGAACCACCCTGCAGCCACTTGTCCCCTATTTACCAATATCAGAGAAAGTAAAAATACAAACAATGAATGTATAAAATAAACTTCTCATCTTTTCTTTCCCCTGCAAAATCACAATGTCAACCTCATTGACAATAAGGATGATTAAATTATTTCAAGAATAAATGTGAAAAGGTACAAATGGAATGTTTTGGAATTTAATAAGTAATGTTCTTCAACTTGATTAATTGACCATATCTACTCTTAACTTTGGATTGACTTGTGTTTCACCACTTGAAAAACTGATGCAATGGATTCATAAATTCACAATGTAATCGAAAGCTACAAATTATTTTAAAACTTCACATTTAATCTTTATTCCTGGTTTGACTGAAACGTTCATATATCTGAACAATTCAACACTTTCTCATCCGATCTGTACAATTTTCATTTATTGCCTGAAATTATGGGTGTGCCAGGAGCAGGCCTCATCTTTGGCTGTTTTATTTTTCTGCTATTTCTCTCTGCTTTTTATTTCTCTCTATTTGACTGACGAACTCTCAATCATGCTCTCTCTCTCTCTCCTTCTTTCATATTATCGTTTCCAACATCTTTCTATGTGTGCACCTTATAAAATGGGTCTCATAGATGTGAGCTCTGGCGAGCGGTATTGCAGACTTGAAGGCAAGTGTGGTGAGAGCTGTCTCAACTTCAAGATCATCTCACTTCAACTTTCATTCCTTCCACAAGCAGCATGATGAAATTCCTGCTCAGCAGCATCAAAGTGCCCATTGACCATATGTAGTACTTGCGAATACTTTGATAACATTTCAATTTGCATCATCAAGATTCATACTCCCACATGACAACTTGCCAAACATGGTCAATATCATGAACATGCAACAAGCTACCGAAGTGTGTGCCTAAAATATTCAGGTTGCCATTTGTGCTGAAAAAAAAGTTCAAGTTTCCTGCAGCTGAAAACCAGCTCGGTTGACAATGCACGTGTACTGGTCTCACTCTCTCTTCCTTCATGCCAAGTGGTTTCCAGCATATGTGAACCCATCTCGACAACCCTGGCACTTCTACTGTAAAATGGAAATGTGCTCTGGAATAACAGACAATCATTGCAGGGCACACAAAGAACTTTCTTAGAAAGGCTGCAGCAAGAATGTTTGCGCAAAGATAATGTAATAAGGAGGGCAAGTGGAATTTTGAAGTTTATTGCTGAACGAATGGAGTAAAGGTAATGTCCCTGTGGTCTTCGCAGACCACAGGGCTGCTTTCTCATTTGAGAGAGATGGCTGTTGGTGTATTAATCTGAGGGTCAATATGCGTCAGAAGAGGAAACAGCTCAAGAAGGAGTGTGAATCATGGTAGCCTCAACCTTCGCAGGAATTGAACTTAAGATGTTTGCAACACTTTGCATGGCAAAGTTGTCGTTCAACCAGCTGACCGAACTGAATAAAGAATTGGTAACGTTGTTGCAGCAAATCTTTTAGGCATTGGTGAGACCATTTCTGGAGTACAGCTTTGGTTCCCCTTACTTTAGGAAAGCTATGATTATTTTGGAGGCAATTCAGAGAATGCTCACTAATTTGATTACAAAGATGAAATTCTTGTGTTGTGAGGAGACACTGAGCAGTTTGGAACCACACTCATGAAAGTTTAGAAGAATGAGAGAAGATCTATTTGAGGTACATAATTTGCAAAAGCGAATTGGCGAAGTAGGCATACAGTGATTCTTTATCGTGTGGGGTGCTATGAACTTTCCATCATCCAGCACCATGTGTTCTTAAAAATGAGCAGACAACAGACAGGTAACAACGTGTAGAGCTGGATGAACACAACAGTTCAAGCAGCATCTTAGGAGCCGGAAAGTTGATGTTTCAGACTAGACCCAACACAAAGTTAGGTGAACAACAAAATCTGCAAACAACATATTGCACTCTTTGGATTATCTTAAGGTTACTTGACATGCATCTATTAAAATATACATGGATTTATAGTTACGAATATCATTTGCAATTATTGGTCCTGGATATTCCATTTGTCTCATATTGTATTCAACAAATTCCACCATCTATGAGCCTGTCTAATGACAATATCCCATTTCCAACAGACAGCATTTATACAATGATATTATTCCAGCTCTTTTAAAATTCCCCTTTTGGGTCTTGGCTATTATTTTGAACTTTTGACAGCGTTATGATTATCAAAGGTTCATTTTGCCTATTATATTACCTTTATCTCTGTCATAAGCAGTTTAACATTCTATCACTATCAAAATTCTCCCTTACTGTGAGCACACCAACCTCCCAAAATATCACTTTGACCCTCAGTATTTACTCAAAATTTGATGTTGAGAATACGGCTCCCAAATCCTTTGGATAGACAGCCTTTCAGATACTGAGAGGTGCTGTAATCCAACCTCCTGTAAATATCAGCTTTTATTTTCTTCTCTCTATCCCCTTTAAAAAGAGTCTTGTATATATTGGAATAACCAGGGTTAAACTTTAAGCAGCATGATTGTTGGCAACACATTGTGGTCTAAGCGGAAACCTTATCTCCTATAGTTACCATCATCCTCTGAAAAAGAAACATACCCATCAGACCATTATCTATTTCTTGAAGATTCCGGCACAAACGAATTCCACCAATCTCTCATTCTCAATTATTTTATCCTAGTCGTCGAGAAAGTGGCAAGTTCCACGTGTACATGCACGGGAAATCTTGACCAATTTTTGGGCCGTATTGATGAACATTTGCAAAACTTGTCTGTTGGCTTTTTCTGGTCTCACTGGTAAACCTTGAGCTGTCCCACTAAGTTTCAAACACAGTGCCCTGAAGCTCTGGCTGATAGATGGAAATCACCCATCATAAGTGAATCTGTCACTTGTATGTGGACGCTGACATAAACCAAGCCCCCAAGGATCATTTTTATTTTGCGTTTCATAAAACAACATTGAATCAGCACAATCTGTATGGATTTGAATGTCTCTGACTAAGGTAAGACGTAAGTTGTTATTCTGCTACAATGGTGGAGCTCTCAGTCTGCATTTACACAAAGAGACATGTCTGCCAGTGGCACATATTTCTGTTTTGTAGTTCAGTCATGCTTGCAGCAGTTATCTGAAGGTATATATTCTGAGGAGAAGCCACGAAATTCATCATCTTTACCTTGGCAAGTTCTGAAGTAACCGTCATGGATGTGGCATTTCAGGAACACAGCTACAAAAGAAAAAGATAATAAAATGTGAGGCTGGATGAATACAGCAGGCCCAGCAGCATCTCAGGAGCACAAAAGCTGATGTTTCGGGCCTAGACACTTCATCATAGAGGGGGATGGGGTGAGGGTTCTGGAATAAATAGGGAGAGAGGGGGAGGCGGACCAAAGATGGAGAGAAAAGAAGATGGGTGGAGAGGAGAGTATAGGTGGGGAGGTAGGGAGGGGATAGGTCAGTCCAGGGAAGACGGACAGGTCAAAGAGGTGGAATGAGGTTAGTAGGTAGGAGATGGAGGTGCGGCTTGGGGTGGGAGGAAGGGATGAGTGAGAGGAAGAACAGGTTAGGGAGGCAGAGACAGGCTGGGCTGGTTTTGGGATGCAGTGGGTGGAGGGGAAGAGCTGGGCTGCTTGTGTGGTGCAGTGGGGGGAGGGGACAAACTGGGCTGGTTTTGGGATGCGGTGGGGGAAGGGGAGATTTTGAAGCTGGTGAAGTCCACATTGATACCATTGGGCTCCAGGTTTCCCAAGCAGAATATGAGTTGCTGTTCCTGCAACCTTCGGATGGCATCATTGTGGCACTGCAGGAGGACCATGATGGACATGACATCTAAAGAATAGGAGGGGGAGTGGAAATGGTTTGCGACTGGGAGGTGCAGTTGTTTATTGCGAACCGAGCAGAGGTGTTCTGTGAAGCGGTCCCCAAGCCTCCGCTTGGTTTCCCCAACGTAGAGGAAGCCACATTGGGTACAGTGGATGCAGTATACCACATTGGCAGATGTGCAGGTGAACCTCTGCTTAATATGGAAAGTCATCTTGTGGCCTGGGTTAGGGGTAAGGGAGGAGGTGTGGGGGCAAGTGTAGCATTTCCTGCGGTTGCAGGGGAAGGTGCCAGGTGTGGTGAGGTTGGAGGGCAGTGTGGAATGAACAAGGGAGTCACGGAGAGAGTGGTCCCTCCGGAAAGCAGACAAGAGTGGGGATGGAAAAATGTCTTGGGTGGTGGGGTCGGATTGTAGATGGCGGAGGTGTCGGAGGATGATGCGTTGTATCCGGAGGTTGGTGGGGTGGTGTGTCCGACACTTCCACCATCTACAATCCGACCCCACGTCCCAAGACATTTTTCCATCCCCACTCTTGTCTGCTTTCCGGAGGGATCACTCTCTCCGTGACTCCCTTGTTCGCTCCACACTGCCCTCCAACCCCACCACACCCGGCACCTTCCCCTGCAACCGCAGGAAATGCTACACTTGCCCCCACACCTCCTCCCTCACCCCCATCCCAGGCCCCAAGATGACTTTGCATATTAAGCAGAGGTTCAAATGCACATCTGCCAATGTGGTATACTGCATCCACTGGACCCAATGTGGCTTCCTCTACGTTGGGGAAACCAAGCGGAGGCTTGGGGACCGCTTTGCAGAACACCTCTGCTCGGTTCGCAATAAACAACTGCACCTCCCAGTCGCAAACCATTTCCACTCCCCCTCCCATTTTTTAGATGTCATGTCCATCATGGTCCTCCTGCAGTGCCACAATGATGCCAGCCGAAGGTTGCAGGAACAGCAACTCATATTCTGCTTGGGAAACCTGGAGCCCAATGGTATCAATGTGGACTTCACCAGCTTCAAAATCTCCCCTTCCCCCACCGCATCCCAAAACCAGCCCAGTTCGTCCCCTCCCCCAACTGTACCACACAAGCAGCCCAGCTCTTCCCCTCCACCCACTGCATCCCAAAACCAGTCCAACCTGTCTCTACCTCCCTAACCTGTTCTTCCTCTCACCCATCCCTTCCTCCCACCCCAAGCCGCACCTCCAGCTCCTACCTACTAACCTCATCCCACCTCCTTGAGCCGTCCATCTTCCCTGGATTGACCTATCCCCTCCCTACCTCCACACCTATACTCTCCTCTCCACCTATCTTCTTTTCTCTCCATTTTCAGTCCGCCTCCCCCCTCTCTCTATTTATTCCAGAACCCTCACCCCATCCCCCTCTCTGATGAAGTGTGTAGGCCCGAAACAGCAGCTTTTGTGCTCCTGAGATGCTGCTGGGCCTGCTGTGTTCATCCAGCCTCACATTTTATTATCTTGGATTCTCCAGCATCTGCAGTTCCCATTATCACTAGGAAAGAAAAATATGGTTTGTCTAATATCTCCCTGTTGGGGTCCTTCCATGTCGATGTCTGTTTTCACTGATGATCTGATTCCAGCTCTTGGAAACAGGATAAATCAGATTCTGGAGTGATCCTTGGCTTGATGGACCATATCTTTTGTCTTTGCACTTTGGTTCCAGGGTGGTCAATCATTGACCATTTTGACAAAAGGCTGTAAACGTATTATGGACATTAGACAAACGATTATTGTGGTGGAAAGCAATTTTTTTAAAATCACCTTTTATTCACTGTACTTTTATACACTGTCAATCTGGAATTGCCCAGATGTCAGTTTCGGGACAACCAGATTGCTGTTAATCTGGTATCAAATGTAGGGTAGGTAAGGTAATGATGGCAGACTCTCTGCCCTAAATGCATCAGTAATTCAGTTGGCTTTAATTTTTGGCCACAGTCTACATTAGTGTCATGACTAGCATGACGAAAACATTTTTATTCTTATTTTAAAATCTTTCTTGAAGATTAGCTCAGTGACGTTACCACGGCATCATCATTTCCCACTTCAGTGGGAGTTGACTTAAATGGCAAAATAGGCTCCTTCTGTTCCATTGAATAACCCTTCGACTCGGTTATTGAGGGATGGCCGAAATTTTGATCCTCCAGGTATGTCTCAAGAGACATTTTTGGATCTACCATCACCAGCAATCCAAGAACCAAGAACAGTATTTTCCACATCCCCTCCTCTTCTCCTACGAGAGACAATGACATGACAGGCACAGGGCCTCTTTTTACATTAATTCCTGAATCATTTCAAAGTTAATAATTAAACGCTTGGTGACCACTGTGTTCTGGTTACGTAAGTAAAATGGGAATTTGATGAATTGACATCAATATTAACTCTTATCAATGAATAGATGTGAATCCAGAGACATTTTTCCATTACTAACAGTGAAAATTTATTGTGTAGAAAATGAACTGAGGAAGGTTGCCAGGAATCCTTTACAATTTTGGCAGTTTTATCGGTCTGTAAGGATTGGGAACATTTTCAACATGAAATATTTATTTATTCTTCCTTCCAAAGTGAAAACATTAAAAAAAAACAACCGGAGCAACCGCAGCATCTGTTCTTCTCCCCATTGTTCAAACATTAGTTCCCTTTGGGTTACGTTTGCATATTCCAACCACATCACACCCACAGCCCCAGCCGAGATCCACATACTCCAACATTAAAAGTGATTTTTGGATCTGCTGCTTTTGCCCTACAGGCAGCAGATTCCAGATGTAAGCAGATGAAGTGAAGGTAATGACTTAAATGTACTATAGCCGGAATGTTAATCCAGAGACCCAAGTAATGTCCTGGGGACCAGTGTTCTATCCTGCCACTGTAGATGATGAAATTTGAATTCAATGAAAATATGGAATTATGAATGTAATTATGACCATCAATTATCAGGAAAAAGATAATCTGATTCACTATATCTTTTCATGAACTAAACTTACTTGCCCTGTGGGAAATTAGGGATGGGCAATAAATACTGTCTGGCCAGTGATACCCTAGACATGTTAATAAACAAAGAAAAACGTAACTTCTACAGATGCACCACTTAAAGCATACAGTCAGGATGCATAACAGCTTGGTATGGCGGCTGATTTGCCCAAGACCATATGGAACAGTAGAAGGTGGTGTGCACAGCTCAGGACATTGCAGAAGCCAACCGTCCATCCATGGACTCAATTTCATGGCTCCCCGCCAGAGAAAGGTAACTAACATCATCAAAGACCCATTGCACCCTGGTAATGACTTCCTTCAACCTCATCGGCCAGACAGAAGATACAGAAGCCTGAGCACACGCATGAGCAGGTTCACGTACAGCTTCTTTCTGGCCATTATCAGAACGAACTGTTGCCTCAATTAACGTAACCTGCTATGTAACCTGTATACTTCTAAGCCTTTTTGATCAGTACATCCTTTGCTTGCTGTAATCTGCCTGTACCACTTATAAATAAAGCTTTTCACTGTATTTTGGTACACATGACAATAAATAAATCAATCAGCCAAAAGAAAAAACCACTGAGACTTGGGGAGAACGTACAAATTCTACACAGTCAATCGCTCAAGGGTGAAATCAAACCCATATCCTTGGCACTGCGACGGTGCATTGCAAACCATTTAGCCACCATGCCACTCTTAAGAGTATTGGCCTGTGTTCCCAAATGATTTGACAGGATTAGAATCAGATCACAGAAGATTCATGATGATTACCCTGGAGACTTAAAGCATTTGAGAGGATTAGGCTGAAGACACAGATCTGTTGAAAAGATTAGCCTGAGGTCCCACAGCACTCATAGAATCATACAGCACAGATACAGGTCGTCCATGCCAACCAGATTTCATAAATGCATTTGTGAAACTTGCCTGCATTTGGCCTATATCCCTGTAAACCTTTCCTATTGAAATGTCCAAATGTCTTTTCAATGTTGTAATTATATTTGCCTCTAACACATCCTCTGGCAGTTGTTCCATATACATACCACTAGCTGTGTGAAAAAAATTCTTGAGGCCCTTTTAAATCTTCATCCTCTCACCTTAAAAATATGCCCTTTCAATTTGCCCCCACCCCCTTGAAGTAAAGACCTTTGCTCTTTATGTGGTCGATGGACCTCATACTTTTATCAACCTGTATATTGCCATCCCTCGGTGCTCTACGCTCCAGGGGATAAAAGTCCCAGCTAGTCACTGTAACATCCTTACAAATCATTTTTGCATCGTTCCCATTAACATGTCAATGGCTTTACTAGAGTCCATGGAGACAATGTCTACCTCTCCGTCTTCATCTATCTTCTTGACAATCTCTTCAAAGAAATCAGTTAGATTAGTCGGACACACTTTCACATGAGAAAAGCCATGCTGACTATTCCTAATCAGTCCTTGTCTTTCCAAATGCAAATAAATCCTTTCTCTTAGAATACCTTCCAACAACTTATCCACCACTGGAGTTACTGGAATCACTGGGAACCGAAGGTGGGGATCACAGGGAGCTTGGGGTGGGGATCACTGGGAGCTGGGAGTGGACATCACGGTATGGGATTTTGTGTTTACAATGGAGCTACCATGTCTGGAACGATAGACAGGATGCTTGTCAGTGGTCTGGGTACATGGTGTGTGAGGCTGGTTTTCAGGGTGATGGGGACGATTTTCACAGGGAAGTGTTCATGCAAGGATGGGATGGAGTCATGTATTACATAGTAATGTCATGTGTTATGGATTGGGTATGATTTGCGGGGATAATCAGGTGAGAGCTGGAGGTGAACAAGGGGTACAGGGATGAGTAGTAGGAGTACTCTCTAAGACACTATTGAAAAAGACAGGAAGACAGATGGAGAAAATAAGGGCAGAAAACAAACATAAAGAAGAAGAAGACAGCTGAAGGAGTGACAAAGAGAAGGACAGAGAAAGAGAGAAGACTTTATAGATGGAAAGATACAGAATGAAATGACAATTATTTTCGAGGAAATAATAGTCGCAGAACCTTTCAGAATTGGTGAAAGAAAATGAACTATTGGCTCTACTGTAAGTTAAGAAACATTCAAACTAATTTGTTCACAATAAGCCCACACCTACAGAATGGTTCTGAACAATGAATGTGTCTTGGTGATGTTGCTCGATAATTCAGTAATAGCACAGTGAGAGGAAGCAGTACTCCTCAACAAGTTTTCTGATGTTGAACCGAGGAAAGGGTCGACGACTTGACGTTCAATAATCAGAAGAAAAGTACTGAGAGATCATTGTTAAAAATGACTTGGATGAAGATGGTGAAAATTTACATTAACACAGTGAGGTTTCTACCACATTGCTGTGGACTGGAGTCATACGTAGGCCAGACCAGATGGGGGTGGCGGCTTACTTCCCAAAAGGACATGTTGAATCAGATGTTTTTTTTTCCCTGATAATTGACGGTCACAATTTCATTCTTAATGCCATAATTTCATTGAATTCAAATTTCATCATCTGTACTGGCCTTTGGGACATTACCTGGGTCCCTGGATTAACAGTCCAGCTATAGTACATTTAAGTCATTACCGTTCCTTCGTCTACTTACATTTGGAATTTGCTGTCTGAAGGCCAAAAACAGCAGATACAAATGTAAATTTTAAAGTTGGGGTATGTGGATCTCAGCCGAGGCTGGAGGTGTGGTGTACTTGGAACATGGAAACATAACCCAAAGGGAACTAATGGTTGAACAACGGGGAGAGGAACAAATGTTGAGGTAGCCCTTGTTTATTTTTAATGTTTTCACTTTGGAAGGAAGATTAAACAAATATTTCATGTTGCAAATATTCCCAATCCTTGTGGACTGATAAAACTGCCAAAAATGTAAAGGGTTCCTTCCAACCTCCCTCAGTTCATTTTCTGCACAAGAAATTTTCACAGTTGGTAATAGAATAATGCCTTTGGATTTATATTTATTCATTGATAAGAGTAAATTTGATGTCAATTCATCAACTTCCCATTTTACTTACGTAACCAGAACACAGTGGCCGCCAAATGTTTATTTATTAACTTTGAAATAATTCAGGAATTCATGTAAAAAAGAGGCCCTGTGCCTGTCATGTCATTGTCTGTCGGAGGAGAACGGGGGGATGTAAAAAGTGTTGTTCTTGGTTCTCGGATTGCTCATGACGGTAGCGCTAAAAACCATCTCTCGAGATACACATTGAGGATCAGAATTTCGGACATCTCTCAATAGCCCCAATCAAAAGTATTCTTGAACAGAACAGAAAAAGCCCATTTTGCCATTTAACTCGACTCCCACTGAAGTGGGAACTGATGATTTTGTAGTACGATCACTGAGCTAATCTTCCAGAAAAAAATTGAAATTAAAAAAAAATTCCTCATGCTAGTCAAGGAACTAATGTAGACTGAGGCCAAAATTAAAGCCAACTGAATTACTGATATACTTAGGGCAGACAGTCTGCTGTCATTACCTTACCTACCCTACATTTGATACCAGATTCACAGGAATGTGGTTGGCCTTAAACTGACCTCTGGACAATACAGGATTGACAGTGAATGTATAGAAGTACTGTGAATAAAAGGTGTTTTTCTTTTTCACTTTATTTGCTTTCCAGCACAATAATCCTTTGTCTTTTCTCCAAAGTACTTTGCAGCCTCTCATTAAAATGGTCAATGATTGGCCACCTTGGAATCTAATTGCAAAGATAAAAGATATGGTTCGTCAAGCCAGGGATCAGCTGGGATCTTATTTATCCTGTTACCAAGAGTTGGGATCAGATCATCAGTGAGGACAGACATCTACACGGAAGGACCCAAACAGGGAGATAATAGACAAACCATTTTATTTTTCCCTTCCATGCTGGGCTCCTGAAATGTCATATCCCTGAAGGATATTTCTAAACTGACCACTGCAAGTCAGATAACTGCTGCAAGCATGGCTGAGCTATGAAAAGGAAATATGTGCCACTGGCTGACATGTCTCTTTGTGTACATGCAGACTGAGAGCTCCACCATTGATAGCAGAATAACAATTTACGTCTTACCATTGTCCGAGACATTCAAACCCATACTGATTGTGCTGATTCAATGTTGTTTTATGACACGCAAAATAAAAATGATCCTTGAGAGCATGGTTTATGTCAGCTTCAACATACAAGAGACAGGTAATATAATGGGCAAAATGAACCTTTGGTAATCATAAGGCAGGCAAGAGTCAATGTTCAAAATAATAGCCAAGACCCAAAAGGGGAATTTTAAAAGAGCTTGAATAATATCATTGCATAAATGTTGTCTGTTGGAAATGGGATATTGTCTTTGGACAAGCTCATAGATGGTGGAATTTGTCGAATACAATATGAGACAAATGGAATATCCAGGACCAATAATTGCAAATGATATTGGTTACCATAAATACATGTATATTTTATTTGATGCATGTCAAGTAACCCTAAAATAACCTGAAGAGTGCAATGTGTTGTTTGCAGATTTTGTTGTTCACCTAGCTTTGTATTGGGTCTAGCCTGAAACATGAACTTTCCTGCTCCTAAGATGCTGCTTGACCTGCTGTGTTCATCCAGCTCTACACGTTGTTATCTGTCTGTTGTCTGCTCATTTTTAAGAACACATGGTGCTGGATGACTGAAAGTTCAGAGCACCCCACACGATAAAGAATCACTGTATGTCTACTTCGCCAATTCTCTTTTGCAAATTATGTACCTCAAATAAATCATCTCGCATTCCTCTAAACTTTCATGAGTGTGGATCCATACTGCTCAATGCCTCCTCACAACACAAGAATTTCCTCTTTGTAATCAATCTCATGAACATTCTCTGAATTGGTTCCAAAATAATCATAGGTTTCCTCAAGTAAGCGGAACCAAAGCTGTACTCCAGATATGATCTAACCAATGCCTAGAAGATTTGCTGCAACAACGTTACCAATGCTTAATTCAGTTTGGTCAGCTGGTTGAACAGCAACTTTGCCACGCTAATTGACACAAACAGCTTAAGTCCAATTCCTGCAAAGGCTGAGGTTACCATGAAGCACACTCCTTCTTGAGCTGTTTCCTGTCCAAAGGCGTGGTGATCCTCAGGTTAATAAACCAACAGCTTTCTCCAATGAGAAAGCAGCCCTGTGGTCTGGGAAGACTATAGAAACGTTACCTTTACTCCATTCAATCAGCAATAAACTACAAAATTCCACTTGCCCTCCTTATTGCCTTATCTTTGCAGAAATGCTCTTGCTGCAGCCTTTCTAAGAAAGTTCTCTGTGTGCCCTGCAATGATTGTCTTTTATTACAGAGCACATTTCCATTTTACAGTAGAAATGCCAGGGTTGTTGACATGAGTTTACATATGCTGGAAACGACGTGGCATGAGCGAAGAGAGAGTGAGACCAGTACACGTGACAATAATAATTTCAGGCAAATAAATGAAAATTGTACAGATCCGATGAGAATATGTTGAACTTTTCAGATATATGAATGTTTCAATCAAAACAGGAATTAAGATTAATTGCCATGTCATTTTAAAATAATTTGTAACATTCAATTAGACTGTGAATTTATGAATCCGTTGCATCAGTTTTTCAACTGGTGAAACATAAGCCAACCCAAAGTTAAGAATGGAAATGGTCAATTAATCAATTTGAAGAACATAACTTATTAAATTCCAAAATATTCCATTTGTACCTTTTCACATTTTATTTTTGAAATAATTTTATCATCCTTATTGTCACTGGGGTTGACATTGTGATTTGGCAGGGGAAAGAAAAGATGAGATGTTTATTTTTCCTTTCATTGTTTGTATTTTTACTTTCTCTGATATTGGTAAACATGGACAACTGGTTGCAGGGTGGTTCATGGTAAGCAGAGAAAAAAAATTGGAGAACAACAAATCTCTTCACTTCAACGCATATTAGAGAGATATAAAATCAATATCCTTGATGTTGCAGAAATATCGAGTGTCCTTATTCATACTTAATATTGGTATTCAATTACAAATCAGACTTCAGATGATCAGTTTTCCAGAGAAACTAAAACCTGAGGCTAGCGCATCCTCAGCAGGATGTTGTCAGCACCCGTGAATGGGTTGGAAACTAACTGGGAACAAGTTACAAAATGAAGATGTGGAAAAATTACATTATTTTTGTAAATTATGGAATTTTGAGAGTGCTAATGGTCTCAAATGAAACCATTAGAGATCTTCAATATGAGATCATTTGTGAACCCAACTGGAGCATGACAAAGCATCACGATAAAGGACTAAAGTGTTTCTTTATTGACCTCATCAATTGCTGAATTTCACAATCATAGCAAATGGATATAATATTCCCCTCTTTAGCTCCTCTCTGAACTTACGCTGGGTTCCTGCATAAATAAATGGATTAAGACTGGAACACAAAAACTGAAGCATGTATGCATTTTCTTCAAGAATAAACGTAGAGTCACTGAAATCAGAATCCGTGAAGTAAGTCACATTTGCAATGCGAACATAGACTACGGTCATAAAATATAACATGTATAATGCTATGAAGCTACCAGAGATGGCAAAGAGTAAAACAATGGACTTTCTCCGTTTCTCCATCTCTGGATCTCTCTGATTTTCTCCACTTCTCTGGGGCTGGAGTCTTCTGCGAGCTCGGTTAGCCACTATAATATGCCTAACAGTGAGAGCATTGAGCAGCAAAATCACAATGAACGGCAGGCAAGGACTAAAAACCACAAGAATCAAGTCATATGCGACCCACGCTGGTGACGTGTAAAATGTTGGTTTGACAACACAGAACCAAGGAACATTGTCAATTACGTACAGAGGTTCAAATACAAAATACCAGAAGATGTTTCTTAAGTAGCTCATTGTGCAGACTATTCCTATGATCCACAGAGCTGTTTTATTAGTGCAGTGTTTAATTTTCAAATTCTGGCAACAAATGGACACAAATCGATCGAAGGTGAAAGCAACTGTTAACCAGGCAGAACAGTCTATGGATCCACATATTAAAGCAATCCGCAGGCTACAAACAGGTGTGATGGACATGAAACTGAATGGGAAATAAATGCCAGTGATCCGGTTCAGTATTACAGCAGTGATAATGACCAATAGATCCGTCACTGCCATGGACACCAGGTAATGAGCGAGACATCTGGGCAGACCACACCTTCCTCGAGAAAAGATTAGAATAACTACAATGTTCGCTGCAGAAAAAAAAACCAGAGAGACAGAGAGGTTGAAAGGGGGATGTTGGCGCAGATGGTAAAAAAATACGTATTGGTGTCTGCACACGTGTGTGTCTGCATGTGGAAGAGAGGCAGGGACTGACAAAAGGAGTGATTATAGCAAGTAAACTTAGCTAGCTTTCAGCAAAATGGCCACTTTAATGGATCGAAGTCGGATTTAGAGGTTTGTGCCAACATCTGAGTCCAAAAAACTTGATTTCAATTGATAACTTGCATGCCTGCAATAATAATCACAATAGTGGGAAGGTCAAGGTGAAAAACAGTTAGCCCAGCAACAATAAATGTGGAAACTATTCGAGTGGTATGTCCTGATGGACAAAAAAAGTCTTAATCCAAAAAAAATTGTGCAGTAATTTATTGAATACATACACTCAAATAGTTTGCAATTCAGTGAAGAGAACTAACTTTTCTTTTACACTTTGTGGTAAAGATTTTGCCAAACAGACTGATGTAATTCCGAGGTCATCTGAGTACCCATGAAAGGCTTCGGGAATATCCAACTTATCAATGATGCATTCTAATTCTCTAATTCTGATTCTCATTCAGGTAAATTAATCATTGTTCTCCTGCTATGCAATACTTCTGCAGAACGAATCTGGATTGTTGGCATTTACAATAATTGTCATGGTCACTATCAGATGCTGGACACAGAAATTATGCTGTCACACTGTGTGTGCTGAACACAGTGAAGGAAATATATAGTTATTTTGTCGGCAGAACAGAATATTGCTGAAAGACACCTTCCCAATTATTGTTTTTTTTGCCAGACAAACATAATCTCTTCTCATGCAGTGTAAGTGTTCACAATTTATGTTGGCGTTTCTGGTGAATTGTCCTTATCAATGCAAAATGAGAAGCTCTGCCAATTTGCATTTTTCTCAGCAAAAAAAAAACCGGAAAGAAAAAAGGAAGATTGCAGTGCATTTTCGAAGAGTAGAAGGAGGACGGAAAGAATGATACAGTAGGTGTTACTGTATCGCAGTTATAAGCAAGTAAAGGAAGAGGGGAACGGGGAAGACCAAGCTATTTCAGCGACTGAAAGCAGAAAAGCTGCACACACCCATTCAGGAAGAATTAGAAATCATGCACCAACAGATCTAATTATTGTGGTCATCCTTTGGCTCATGTTAAAAAAATGTTGGATAATGTTTATCCAATTAATTGTATCTTATAATAAATGGATATTGTTTAACTTCTTTGTTTCACCATTTTTTTCATTTACGAGTATTCTATTGATACTGTCAACATCGAGGAACCATCATCTGTGTAAAATTTAACAACTTAAATGTCCTTACAACTTGATGTCACTGTAATACTTCCTCTCCAAGAAAACATGCCAGAACCACAACATAATAAGATCTACAACATGCTGGTTGTGTATACATTGATCAAGGTTTACAGTCTCAATAATATAAAAGAATATAACAGAATCAGAAATTGTTGGAAAAACTCAACAAGTCTGGCAGCATCCAGAGAGAGAATGCAGAGTTAACGTTTTGGGCCGGGTGAACATTCTTCGGAACTAAAAGAACGTTATATGCACCAAAAAGCTAATATAATGCATGGAACAAGTACATAATTCGGATCAAGTGAAGTAATGGCACTGTTAAAGGGGATAATATGTGCCAAAACTACAAATTTTGTTTGTAGAAGTGAGAATATGTATTGTTAAACTTGATAATAAATTCTGTTCAAAGCAAGAGATTAGCCTTTACAGGCATATATTCTCAAACTTATTTGTGAAATAATACCCTGTAGTGAACTCAGAAGATTTGATACCATTCAAATAAAGACGCCATGCCTTAACTTACAACATTGATACAGCTCACAGTGATTCCCTTCGCCACAACTGAATGCATTACCTGGAAGCCCGACAGCTGTAATGACGGGATAGTAAATGGCAAACAGCAGACCTTTTGGTGTCCCGTGCATTTCTACCATGTTTTGCCATTCTGAGTGTGAATTTATGCACAATGGTAGTCTCCAGGGAGATAATTAGTTCATTTGATTTCAAAAATAAAGTTCTACTAATTGATGCAAACATGTGACACAGGCATTTTGTTTTGCTTTTCATTGAAAAGAATCGTCGTCAACTTACCGAATTCATATCTGAAGTGAAATCCCAGAATTTTTAGAATGATAGAAGTTAGATTTAATCCTATAATGAAAAGGAATATAAAATGCGTGGTTTCAATGTTAAAAACAACCGCTGCACATGAAGAATTGTGAGGGTTTGCGGTGATTTTGGCGCATCTTTTTGCTGACAACAAGTGTCCAGTCCAGGAGACAAATACAGCCATGTTTTGTGCAGTTTTCGACATTTTCACAATTCTTCAACCATGTGATCACAGCTGACAGGCAACATTATTCAGCAGCATTTTGAAAGTGCACATTCACTTTTGTGCAATTACCTAGATTCAGTGTAATATGTACAACTGAACATAAATCCTTTTTCCCTTTCTGGCGAGCTCTCAGTACACATTTATCGATGTCATTGATATCAAGAATTAGATTTAGGTTTATTTAATATTGTCACTTGTACCTAGGTACAGTGAAAAACGTGTATTGTCGCCATGCTCTTGCACCACAGAGTCATGAATAAGTAACAGAATAAATGGCATAAATTGTAACATTCTTAATAAATTGATATTAAATTAGAAGTACGGAAAGAGCTTCAGCAATTCCACTTTCTCCTTCAGTAGGCTTCACCAGTACTGCTCCTAAACTCTCTATTCGTTCCACACCGTCCTTCGTGCCCTAGCAATTTGCTCCTGCTCTACGGCCCTTGGCTCAGCCGCTACGGTGCCTGTCGTCTCCGAACTGGAGAAAGTCTCACTGGCCGAGTCAAACACTTCCTCAGATGTGGTTCCCAGTTGACCTTCAGTCGTTCGGAGCCACCACCCGGGATGGAGGGGCTTGGAAATATGCAGGAGTCCAGCCTCCTGCAGGAGAACATGAGGAGGACCCCGCCCCAGGGTCTCCAACAGCCAAAAGATAAACATTACTGAGCTGGAAAGACAACGTTGACGCTGGGAGGATGCGGCCGAACCCACCGCATGAGCCCGTGAGTGGCTGACCACCGTGAGCAGGAGTACAACATTACTAAACCCAATGCCGCCACCTTGAGATTTAAAACTGATTGACATAACTGTTGGTGTGGTGCGGTGAACATTGCGGCGGTTGATTTAACTTCGGAAACATTGTGTTGGTTTTGAAGATGTGTGGTTAAAAGCTGAGTAGATCTGTGTTGATTAACTGCAATAATGTTCACGGCATCATAAATTACATTCCAATGTCCTGTTTAAATCCATACTTGCACACGCCTTCAGAATCATGCATTTTTCAAATTCTGTTGCTCTTTTCTCATTCAGCTTTATTACATTGTAAATTAGTCATAGCCCTGAGATAAATGCAGAATGCGTTTATCAGGAAATTTCTTTTCAATGTGGAATTTGGGTTGGAAGTTGAAGGAACCAGTGCAACAAACGTTTGATGCAGGCAGCAAAGTATCCAGGGTTGAAGATAAATACGCTTATTAAAAGCAAGATCGAGAAGCCGACCTGCAGTAAGCCTCCATTCCACATTGCCTACAACAGACAAGAAGGTCTTTTGGCCCATCGTGTGGTTACTGGTCAAAAATAAACACTCAGCTATTCTAATCTCGTGTACAGCACTTGACTCAGAGCCACCTTTACCACTGTGTCGCAAATGCGTATCTACATTTCTTAAAAGTGATGACGATTACTAACTCCAACTCCTTCACTGGCAGTGAGTTCTGGATCCCCATCGGTCGCTGGGTGAAAGAGATTAACTTTACTCGCATCATTTGTAAAGCTCCTGTGTCTTATATTCAATTTGTGCCCCTGGTAATTGACCCCTTCACGAAGACGACAATCTCAATCCTGTTTATCACATATAATTTTATATGTCTCACTTATGGCCCCATCGATCTTCTGTACTCCAAGAGAAACAACACTATCCAATATGTCCTTATGAGTGAAATTCTCAAGCCCTGGCAAAATGTGAGAAAATCTCTTCAGTAGCCTTTCCAGTTCAATCAAGCCCCACATTTAATACGGCTTCCAGAACTGTGCCCAATATTCGGTCTGTTACCTAAACAACACCTTATACAGTTCCAGCTTAAGCTCCATGATTCTAAAGAATATTCCTCAGCTAATGATGGCATTTGTCCCATTGTCCTGATGAAGGGTCCAGGCCCGAAACATCGACTTTCTTGCTCCTTTGATGCTGCATGACCTACTGTGTTCCTCCAGCTCCACATTGTATCGACAACTGTCCCAAATGCCTTCTGAACCACTTTATCGACCCGTTCTGAAATCATAAAGGAGTGGGATGCACGTACAATGAGATTTTTCTCTTCCTTGTGCTTCCTAATGATCTACTGTTCATTACACCCTCTTGCTCTATCCAAATACATCACGTTTCAGTTATCTGGATGAAATTCTATTCATCATTGATCAGCCCAAATGAGCAACCCGTCCATATTTTCCAGTAATCTATCGCACAGAGCAAAGGCCGAACATTGTTCTCTGCTGAAACACACGAGACAAATAACAATAAAATAAAAGAACAGCGCAGGAACAGACCCTTGGCCATCCAAGCCTGTGTTGATCATCATACCCTGACTAAAACTGAAAAAAAAACCTTCTATTCGTCTGACCATCCAGATGCCACTTAAATATCACCAATGTGCCTGTTACCACCACATCTTCTGTGAGTGCGTTCCAGGCTCCTACCACTTGTTCAAATCCTTTGTCGCACATCTCCCTTAAAAGCACCCCCTCTCACACTGCACCTGTGCACCCTTGTAATTGAAAATTCAACCCTGGACTGGGGCACATACGACTATCTACCTTATCTAATGCATCTCATAATTTTGTAGACATGTATCAGGTCTCCTCTCAGTCGCTGTCTTTCCAGTGAAAACAATCCAAAGCTTTTTAACCTTTCCTCGTTGCCAATGTCCTCGAGGCCAGGCAACATCCTGGTGAACCAAGTATGCACTATCCGCAAAGCTTCCACACGCTTCTGGTAGTGTGGTGACCAACACCATAGACATTATTCCAAAAGCGGCCTAACGTGGGTTTTGTGTGTCTGCAACATGTTTTGCTACTCTTGTACTCCATGCCCAGGCTGTTGAAAGCAAGAATGCCATCTGCCTTCTTAATCATGTTGCCACTTCTAGGGAACTGTGGACCTTCATGGTCAGATCCATCCGTACGTTAATATTCCTAAGGGTTCTGGCATTAGCAGTATAATTCACACCTAAATTTGATCATCCAAAATGCATCACCGTGCATTTGTCTGGATTAAACTCCATCTGCCATTTCTGTGACAGTGAGCAGAAAAGTTAATTGGAACACAATCAACACAGAGGAGAAGAAAGCCCAAGAAATACTCAAGATAGAAGGAAACACCGCAATCCTACCGGGGGAGATCGGACGCATGACAGCAATCCTGAATAGAGGCCAAGACATGGAGAAAGCCAATGCAATATTAGCAGATACCAACACCTACCAACAGATGTCAATAGACTCAACACAACAGTGAAAGAACCGTGTTACAAGAGCCCTGAAGAAATTATCCAGCTTGGCAAACATCAGCAATACAGACTGCCAAACAATGAAGCCAGAGTGATCCAACACACCCACTTCTACGGACTCCCTAAGGTACACAAAATAACGGTCCCCATCAGACTCATTGTCTCTCTACCCGGCATGCCAACATATGGATGAGCCATAGAGCTACAACAGAAACTAAAATACTTGCCTTACAACACTACCCACTCCTCCCCAGAATTCCTCAACATCACTCAGGATACTAGAATAGAAGAGGATGAAATAGTGGTATCCTTTGACATAACAGCACTGCTTAAGTTCTTAAACGTTGACCTAACCAAACAGACAAGTGCCACACGGCTGGACAAATCAGGAAGGCAGACACCCCACAACACCAACAGCATCAAGAAAGACAGCACCCTGCAAATGCTGTACCTCACTAGCCCTATGTTCAAACAAATCAACGGTACACCAATGGGATCCCTGATATCAGGGCTGATAGCAGAAGCGGGAATGAAAAGGTTACAATTGAAAAGACCCTCCCCTTTCCAACCTAAACTGTGGGTCCACGATTTAAATGACACCTTTGTGAATATCAGAAGCACAAGTATAGAAAAAACCCACCAATACATAAAGGCCATCCTCACTAGAATAAAATTCCCAAAAAAGACAACAACAACACCTTCCTGGATATAACAGTGGAACGTCAGAACAATGATGAATTCCAGACTAGCACAGACAGAAAGACGCCACATATGGACCAGATACTTAATTGCACCAGCAACAACCTCAATGCCCATAAACGGATCTGCACCAGGATGTTATTCATACAAGCCACAACACACTGCAACAACCTAGAACTGCACATAGCAGAACAGGAACATTTCTGCAGAGTTTTAATGGATACCAAAAAAGCACCATCTGCCATGACATCATTGACAGACCACAACAAGAAGGCACATCACAGCCTGACACACCAGTCACCCTACTGTACGTCAGGGACCTATCAGAGATGGCCACACGACTCCTCAGACCCCTAGGTATCAGGGTAACCCACAAACCAACAACCACTCTGTGATAGTTGCATAAAGAATGCCACACCGCCAACCAATAAATGTAATGTAGTACAGCAAATAGCATGCATGGACTGTAAAAATTATTACCCAGGCCAAACTGGAAGAAAACTGGTAATAAGGATACACCAACACCAAATTGCCACCAAGAGAATGACCAATTCTCACTGGTCTCAGTATAAGTGACTATTAAAAATCTGAATCTACATCTTACCTTTACACAAGATGTCAACTGCAATATTCAGACCTGAAGATTCTTGAGCTGGGCACATTTATTACAGATGGATTCTCAGTAAACCACTTTAGTATCCAGCACTCCCTCGCACTTAAATAACAATTACCTGTGCAAAGTGACAGAGAAACATCACAAACTGCAGCAGGGAGAGCAACTAATTACAGAGCAGTATTTGTAAATATTTCCAGTTTTCGTGGTAATACCGGGATATTCAGTTAGTATTTTGGTCTTGAGTACTTCACTTCACTAAATTTTCTTCTGTCGAATGAAAAAGAAGAGACAAATTGGTTTTGTTTTATTAACCACAATGAAGTGAAAAGAGCAAGAACTCTGAACAAATTAATTCAGAAATTGATTAAAATGAGATGCGTCTGGCAGCACAGGTGATATCTTCCTGCTGTCGTATGAGGGAGCTGTTGGTCACCTCGATGAACTACAGAGAACACATGTCTGGGAAGTGTTTTCATCTCAAGGAACTTCTGGCAAACCATAACCGATGAAGGTGCAACATCTGTCCATTTACCTCCTCCACGACCAACTCCCCCCCCACCCCCACTGCCAAGTATCCATGGGTCCAACCATACCTTTCAGGTGAAGCAACACCTCATCTGCACTTCCCAGAAGTTTGTTCTACTACATCTGCTGCTCACAATTTGTTCTCTTGTACATTGCAGAAATGAAGTGTAGACCGGCTCACTTCTTTGCAGAACATTTATGTTCTGCTCATAATAAAGGCCCTGAAATACCTGTTGCCTGCCACTTTAGTGCACCACCCTGTGCCCTGGCCAACATTTCTGTCTCTGATTTGCTGCAGTGTTCCAGAAAAGCTTACTACAAGCTGGAAGAACAACACCTCATTTTCTGTTTGGGGACCCTGCAGTCTCTGGAGTCAATATCGAGTTCAATAATTTTAGGGCCTAAAATCTCCCATGCCCCAGCCTCCTACCCCACACACCAGGCCTTGTTACCATATAGCCTGCCATTACACACACCCTGTTGCCCTTTTAATAACCTGCTGCACCTGCAATCCTACTTTTAGCGATTCATGAACAAGGACACCCAAGCCGTGCAGCGTGCTGCAATTATATTGCCATTTAAAACATAGTCCATTTTGCTGTTATTCCTGCCACAATGTATGACCTCACGCTTACCAACATTATACTCCATCTGCCAGACCTCTGCCCACTCACTTAGACTATCTACATCCCTCTGCAGACTTTCAGTGTCTTCTGCACACTTTGCCCACCCACTCACCGTAGCGTCATCTGCACAGTTTGACACATCACACTTAGTCCCCAACTCCAAATCATCTGTGAAAATTGTAAACAATTGTGGTCTCAACACTGATACATGAGGCACACCACAAGCCACTGACTGCCAACCAGAAAAAAAACTTCCAATATATCCTTACGCTTTGCTTTCTACCAGTCAACCAATCCTCTATGCATGCCTATACATTACCTGTAATACCTTGCAACTTTATCTTATGTAGCAGCCTTTGGTGTGCCACCTTATCAAGTGCCTTCTAGAAATCCAGATACAGTACATCCACAGGTTCTCCATTGGCCACCATGTCCTCAAAGAATTCCACCAAATTAGTTCAACATGACCGTCCTTCATGAACACAGGCTGGGTGCTCCCAATGGGACAATTTGTATTCAGATGTCTTGCTATTTCTTCCTTAATGATAGATTCAAGCAATTTCCACACTACCAAAGTTAAGCTAACTATCTGAATGTAACCTCCTTTTGGTCTACTTCCTTTTTTAAACAGTGGCATCACATTGGCTGTTTGCCAATCTGTGGGAACCACCCCAGAGTCCAGTGAATTTTGTTACATAATTACTCGTGCATTTGCTATTTCCCCCATCACGTCTTTTAGTACCCTGGGATGCATTTCATCAGGGACAGGAGACTTGTCTACGTTTAGCCCCTTCAGCTTGCCCAGCACTGCTTCCTTAGTGATAATGATAGTCTCTAGTTCTTCACCTGCTGTAACATTCTTGCATTAGTTTTCAACATATTATTTGTTTCTTCCACTGTGAAGACTGACACAAAATAATTGTTTAATGCCTTGGCTATTTCCTCATTCCCAGTTATCAATTGTCCTTCTCATCCTCTAAAGGACCAATGTTTACCTTCACCACACTTTCCAGATTTACATTTGTATAAAAATCTTTTGCTGCTGTTTTTATATTTTGAGATAATTTACACTCATAATCTATCTTATCTTCTTAACTATTTTTGTGGCTCTGTGTTGGCCTTTAAAGATTTCCCAGTTTAACACTTACACACTAATCTTTGCTTTTTTGTATTTTTTTAAATCTGCTACCTTTGTTTATTTCCTGAGACATCCATGGTTGACCATTTCTTTTCCTGCAGCTCTTTCTTATCACTGGAATATACTTCTGCTGAGCACTGTGAAAAATCATTTCAAAGTCCTCCACTGTTCCTCAATTGACCCACCATAAAGTTTTTGCTCCCATTCTACCTTAGCTAACTCCTTCCTCATTCTTTCATAGTGTCCTTTGTTTAAGCACTGGACACAGGTACTGGATTCAACCTTCTCATTGTCCATCGGATGGCACGGTGGCTCAGTGGTTAGCACTGCAGCCTCACAGCACCAGGGACCCAAGTTCAATTCCAACCTCGGGCAAATGTCTGTGTGGAGTTTGCACATTCTCCCCATGCCTGCGTGGGTTTCCTCTGGGTGCTCCGGTTTTCTCCCAAGGTCCAAAGATGTGCAGGCTAGGTGGATTAGCTATGTTAAATTGGCCATAGTGTTCAGGGGTGTGTGGGTTATAGGTGGAGTAGTCTGGGTGCGATGCTCCAAGGGGCGGTGTGGACTTGTTGGGCCGACAGGCCTGTTTCCACACTGTACAGAATCTAATCTAATCTAATCTCTCACTACCGCCCTGATATCATCCTCAAAGATCAGAGCAACACCACCTCCCTTACCTTCCTGTCTGTCGTTCCAAAAAGTTTGATACTCCAAGGATATTTAACTCCCAGTCATGACCATCCTGCAACCACGTCTCCGTAATGGCCGCTAAACCAAATCCATTTGACATGATTTGCGCCGTCAACTCATCTATCTTGTTTCCAATGCTGTGAGCATTCAGATAAAGTGCCCTTATGCCAGTTTTTGCACCTTGTTTTTGGGTCTGATCACCTACATGACTGACAGCTCTTGAGCTCTTCTTCGCTTTAACTTCTTCCTAATTTCCAATGGAGCTGAAGCTTCCTCGTCAACAGCTAACCTGCTGTTTCTCGTTACATTAGTTGTTACTCTCTCTCAATGCTCACTTCTCCTCACCCTCGCCTTACTAGTTTAAAGTCCCATTAACCACCATTTACCCTTTTCGCCAGAACACTGGACCCAGCCCTGTTCAGGTGGTGTCCCTCCCAGCGGTATAGATCCCCCCTGTCCCAGAACTGATGCCAGTGCCCCATGAAAAGGAAACCCTCTTTCCCACACCATTCTTTTAGCCACGTGTTTACTTCCCTGATCCTCGCCTCACTCTGCCAATTTGCACATGGCTCGGGCAGCGATCCAGAGATTATGACCCTTGAAGACTTCAGATTAAATGAGACCTTGGTCAGATGGGCTGAGGAGTGGCAGTTTAATTTAGATACGTTTGAGTCACTTTTTTTTGTTCAGGCAAATCAGAGCAGCATTTGGCAATATGCTGTTTCTTGTTACCAAAGAAAGAGAACTTGGAGTGCAGGGTCATAGTTCCCTGAAAGTGGAGCCACAGGTCGACAGGAGGGTGAAGGAGAAATTTGCTGTGCTTTCCTTTTTTGGTCAGTGCGTTGGAGATAGGAATTGGCAGGTCATACTGCAGCTGTACAGGACATTGGTTAGGCCATTTTTTGGAATACTGTGTTCATTTCTGGTCTGCCTGGCACAGGATGGATGTTGTTAAACTTGAAACAGATCAGAAAAGACTTACAAGGGTTTTGTTGGTGTTGGAAGGCTTGAGATACAGGGAGAAGCTGAATAGTCTGGGGCTATTTTCCCTGGAGAATCAGAGGCTGAGATGTGACCTTGCAGAAGTTTATAAAATCATGAGGGGCATAAGTAATGGGAATAGTCAAGGTCTTTTCCCAAGGTAGAAGAATCCAAAGATAGCGGGTGTAGGTTTGAGTCAAGAGGGACAGTAATTAAAAGGAACAGAAGGGCAAATTTTGTAGGCAGAGGCCTGGTGCATTTATGGAGTAAGTTTCCAGATGAAGTGGTGGAGGCTCGTACCAAAATAACATTTAAAAGACATTTGGATGGGAATATGGATAGGAAGGGTAGATAGAGATATGGGTCTTTTGCCAGCGAATGGGACTAGATTAATTTCCGCTTTCTGGATATCATGAATGAGTTGCACCAAAGGGTTTTGTTTCCATGCTGTACATTTCTGAGCCTCTCTGGCTCCTCTCCATCCAGTTTTAAATCATTTTGGTCACAATAGCTACTTTCCAATCTCTAAGATCTTTCCAGGTTCAGAGGAGCTCTGACAACCTTGGAATTGCCTCAATATTCGGGGTTAACACAGTGTGGAGCTGGAGGAAAACAACAGGCCAGGCAGCAACAGTGGAGCAAGAAAGTTGATGTTTTAGGTCAAGGGTGAAGGGAGCTCATAAATAAATAGAGAGGAGGGGTGGGGCTGGGGAAGGTAGGTTGGATGTGGACAGGTGAGAGCAGGTAGGCAGTGGTGGGGATCTGTCAGTGAGATGGGAGGAGCAGATAGGTGGGAGAGAAGATGGACAGGTTGTTTCAGGTCAAGGAGGCAGGAGTGAGAGGGAGAGTTAGTCAAGTGATCTGGCTGGGTTTGGGGAGATTTTGAAACTGGCAAAATCCACATTTAGGCCATTGGGCTGGTGGCTCCCAAGGTGGTATATTAGATGTGCTCCTCCAGTTTGCGGGTGGCATTATTGTGACACTGGAGGTGGCCCAGGATGGACATGTCACCCAGGGAGAGGGCGGGGGGAATTGAAGTGTTTCACAACCAGAAGGTGTTGTCACTTTTCACAAACAGAGAGCAGGTGATGTACAAAGCAGTCTCTGAGCCTCCACTCGGTCTCACCAATGTAGAGGACGCTACATCAGAAGCAGCAAATGCAATAGACCACATTGATGGATATGCAAGTGAGCTCTTTCTGAGGTTGAAGGTTGTTTGGCATCTTTTGTGGAAGTAAGGGTCTGAATGTTGGGCCAGTTGTAACACTTCCTGTGGTTGTAGGGAAAGGTGCTGGGGGTTCTGGGTCTAGTGTGGTACTGGGTCTGGGACTGTGGAGTGGACGATGGAGCGGCAGAGAGCGTGGTCCCTATGTAAGGCAGATAGGGGTGTGGAAGCAAATAGATCTTTGGTTGTCAGGTCGGACTGTAGGTGGCAGAAATGGTGGACAATGATACAATGGATACGGGGGTTAGTGGAGTGATTTGTGAGGACAAGGGGGATTCTGTCTTTGTTTTTGTTGGGGGGAGGGTGCTTGATGGCAGAGCTACATATTGTTTAGCCCCCATTAACAACCCTCCCAGACAAATCGTTGTCAACTCCTTTGTCTGTCCAACTGCTCATCTCTCTCTTCGGGCACTATCCTATCAATTACCCCATCTCCTTCCCTATATTCTACAAATAAACTAACGTTTTCCCAGCTACCATCAGTTCTGAAGAATGGCCACCAGACATGAAACGTTAACTCTGATTTTTTTTTTTCACAGGCTCTGCCAGACCTGCTGAGATCTTCCAGCAACTTCCATTTTTGTTGTGACTGTACAGTGGCGGCAGGTCTTCGAAACAATCGGAATGAATGAGGGGGTCAGACCAGTATAAACCACGTGACGTGATCGTGCTCGTGTGCAGGGGAGGATCATTGTGACCAAGGCTCTGAGTCCTGCAGAAAGTGCACGACATGGTACAGAAAGACAAACAGCAGAAAGCAGGAGGGAAATGGTGTTAGTGTGACCTGAGAGGCTTTAAAAACACTTGATGTAAGTTGGAAAACACAAATTTTAAACTCCCAGTCCGATGACAGCAGTACACAGGAAAGGTCCTCCAATGGCGATACGCACGAGTGACCACTACCATCTTTATTGAGGGCAATGAATGATGGGTCACATGCATGGCTGCAAACAAGCAGGTTAGACCAAGGAGAGCCAATAAGTGTTATCTATCTGAGCTACAAGTAAGCCTTTGACAAGGTGCCGCTCAAGAGGCTGCTGAACAAGTTAAGGGTCCAGAGTATGAGAAGCAATGTACGAGCAAGAATAGAATATTTGCTGCTTGGCACAATGCAGGCATTGGGGTTACAAGGTCCTTCTCCGAATGGCAGCCGGTGACAAGTCATGTTCCACAACAGTCAGTGTTCAGACCACAACTTTTCACTCAATACATCAATGATCTAGATGAAGGAACTCTGGCTAAGTTTTCAGATGATACAAAGATAGATAGAAGGACAGGTAGTGTTGAGGATGCGGCGAAGCTGCGGAAGGGTTTGGACAGGTTAGGAGAGTGGACAAAGAAGTGGCAGATCGAATACAACGTGGGGAAGTCTGAGGTCATGCACTTTGGAAAGAAGAATCGTGGTACTGAATATTTCGTAAATGGGGGGAAAATTCAGAAGTCTGAAGGGAAAAAAAACTTGTGAGTTCTAGTCCAGGATTACTCAAGGTAAACTTGTGGGTTGAATTGGTATTTAGGAAAGCAGATGAGCAGTTGGTTAGAAAAAGGAGTTGATAACGACTTGGCTGGCAAGGTGGAATAGTTGTTAATGTGGACGAACAATTGGCAGTTCTGCCCTCACATACCCTCATCCCAACAAAAACATTTATGTCACATTCATAGATTTAAAAAAAAAATCAAGAAACCTATCCCATGAGGCCACAGGCGACCTCATGTCACGAAATGAGTAGGCTTTCAGGAATGTCTTACAGCTGTGCCTGAGAGGTTTCAGATGGGATTTTCTAACTGCGTTGCCTTGGCAACTGCAGAAACAGCCTCAAATAGTGAAGCGACGAAAAAAAAAGCACATTGCTGGAATCTGAAATGAAAGGAGTGGTCAAGGTCTCAAAAAGTTGTGCAATGCAGCAAAATTGAGATGATCACTGCCAGTGTGAGAATTTTAAAATGTTGCTCATAAATCAGAGCCATTTGATGGATGGACAAGTTTTAGTACAATTAAGCATGTGGACAGCAGAACTTTAGATATTCTTGAGATTACAGGGAGATTGAATGTGGGAGGCCAGCTCAGTGGATTTTGTTAGTTAATTCAAAAGGTAACACAGGAATGGATGAGAATTTCAGTAAATGATTTGAGACTCGGGTGGATTCGGGTGATTTCGCTGTCATGGAGCAAGGTGGTCTTGGGACGGGACTAGGTTGTCACTCTCACTTCACCTCTGGGTTTCAGCTGTTTGTCAGTTTTTTAATCAAGTTTTCAACAAGGTCACAAACTGAGTGGACCTGATGGAAACCAAACTGGGCATCTGTGAGCAAGTTATTGCTGAGCAATTGCTGTTGAACAGCATTGTTTCTGACACTTCTCGTCATTTTCATGATCAAAAGTAGACTGATGAATGGGAATTTGGTGGGGTTGTATGTGCCCTTTGTCTTTGTGCTCAATGTACCTGATCAATGTTCCACATTGTCGGTAGATGCCAGAACTATAATGTTACTGGAACAGCTTGGCTTGGTGGGTGGCAAGTTCTAGAGCACAAGTCATCAGTACTATTTTCAGAATGTTGGCAGAGCCAATAGCCTTTGCACGATTTGTCCATTTCTTGATATTATGTGAAATGAATCAACTTTGCTGGATTGACATCTGTAACATTTAGCATCACTGCAGAAGGCCAAGATGTGTCAGCAACTTGGCATTTATGGCTAAAGATTGCTGCAAACGATGTAGTCTTCTGTGTGACTGTGTTGGGCTGCCCCATCAGTAACGGTGGTGATTTTTTTGTGGTACCTCCTCCAGTGAGCTCTTGAATTGTCTATCACCATTCACGACTGGTTGCGGTAGAACTGCTGTATTTAGATCTGATCCATTGGTTGAAGGATTGCTGAGCTCTATCTCTCTCTGCTGCTTGGTATGCAGGCCAGTCCTGTTTGGTAGCTTTACAAGGTTGTCACCTCATCTTTAGCATGCCTGCTGCTGCTCAGGGCATGCCCTCTTGCACTATCCATTGAGTCAGTGTCAATTCCCTGGATGAATAGTAATGGTTTTGTGTGGGATATGCCAGGCCATGATGTTACACACTGTGCTGGAATATTATTCTGCTGCTGTTGATGGCCCATAACGCCTCATAGATACCCTGTTTTGAGTTCCTACATATGTGCCAAGTCTGAGATTACATGGTGTGGAGCTGGATGAACACAGCAGACCAAACAGCTTCAGAGGAACAGGAAAGCTGCCGTTTCTGGCCTAGACTCTTCGTTTTTGAATAAGGGTCCAGGCCAAAAAACTCAGCTTTCCTGCTCACTTGGCCTGCTGTGTTCATCCAGCTCTACACCTTGCTATCTCAGATTCTCCAGCATCTGCAGTTCCTACTATCTCTGTTCCCAGTCTGTTCCATTTAGCACAGTGATGGTGCTACACAAGATGATGAAGGGTACTCTCAATGTGAAGATGAGGTTTTGTCTTCATAATGACTCTGTGATGATCAGCCTTACTGATACTGTCATGGACAGATGCATCTGCAGCTGGCAAATTCATAACAATGATATCAACTACGTTTTTCTCTCTCGTTGTTTCCCTCACGACCTGTTGCAGACCCAGTCGAGGAGCTTGTCTTTTAGCCGCAACCAGTTCGATCAGTAATCCTGCTGCCATGCTGCTTTTGATGGTGGACATTGAAATGCCATACACAGAGTACACTTGGTGCCATTTACACCCTCAGTGCTTCATACAAGTGTTGTTCAACATGGAGTAATAGTGATTCATCAGCCAATGGAGGATGGTATATGGTAATCAGCAGGAGCCATGAGAATTCTTGTTGTCCGGCGTCAATGCTGAGTGCTCCCAGGTCAAATTATCCTTGTCAGTATGTCTCTGTGCTGCCACCTCTGAAAGGTCTGTCCTGCTGGCAGGACATGACATGTAGAGGGATGGTGGTTGCTAGTGCCTGAATCTTTGTATTAAAGATATAATTCCATGCGTATGAATGTGCCAGGTTGTTTCCTGTCTGTAAGACAGTTCTCTAAAAGTTGGCACTAGCCCCCAGGTGTCAGTCAGGAAGGCTTTGCAGAGTTGATAGGGCTGATTCTTAAATTGTATTTTCTGCTGCTATCGTAGATGTCACATTGTCCATCTATTTTAATTCATTTCTTCAGACTTCACAGTGATTAACAAAATGAGTGGCTTGCTGGGCCATTGTGAATTCAGTAGGTTTCTTATTCTGAAGGACATACGTAATTTTTCCTGCCATTGACCATGCTTCCCGAGCCATCGCTTGATACTTAATTCCAGATATATTCTCTTGACTTCATATTCTGCCATGTGCCAAGGAGGTATTCAAACTCAGATATTATTTTCTTATGCTGGATAAAAGTTAAATACATCAAGTTTGTTCATTCATTTTCAAGTATCTCTAATACAGGTTTCATTTCTTTGCAAAACAATATCCAGAGTCCTGTCTCCTCCAACTTCCATTTCAAAAACAAGACTGAGCAGCACATGGAGTTTGTCACGAAGGTTACAAAAGTCTGATCAGCTGCCTCTGCTTCTTCCCTCCCTTGCACTAGCCTACGAAGCCAACCTGCCTTGCATGTTGCTCTTCATTTTAGTCCGAAACTTACAGCTATCTCGGGTCCCTTGTTAAGCCTTACCTGAGCTCATCTTAACGTTTTACCCGTCCTAAACTACGAACATTCCAACTCTCTCCCTCCTCCTTCTTGTCAATCCTTCAACCCAATTCACAGGTATTGTTCCGAGTTCTGTCTGTCCATCTTTTCTCATTATGTTGTTCACACCCATTGTGTTTAAACATTATTGCCAACGGTTGTTGAAAATTCCTCCTCCATCTCCACTCTCCCTTTCCTCTCAGAAGCCCATGTATTGGTGTCAGTCAAAGATATATCCTTGCCCCTCTGCTTCTTGTCTTCATACTCCAGTGGGTGGCATTATCCAAAAGAAGCCTGTGTGTTTTCACACGTATATTGACAATGCCCAGCTTTACCTCACCATCCTCCCTCTCCATTGCTGCACAGGTACTCAATTGTCAAACTACTTATCGTGCTTCCAGTATTTGATTCCCTTAAAACTCATCCAGTAAAACTTTCCCATGGTCAAACCTTTTGCTTTCAGTTGTTATTCCAAGTTACCTTCCCACTCTACTGAGTCCCTCCCTCTTGTCAGGAACTCCCTGAGGCTGAACTACACTCTTCATGGTATTGCTTTCATACCTGACCCCAAGGTGAGCATCTGACCTCACATCTGCTCAATCACAAACACCAGGAATTTCAATCTCTAAAACTTTTCTTCTCTCCACCTCACCCTGGCTCATTTGCTACTGAACCCCTTACCCGGGTCTGTGTTGCCTTAAACGTGATGATTCTGAAACTTAATCTTTGATTTCCTGACTGATCAAGAATTAGGGATGGGAAACATCTTCTCAGCATTTAGCCTGTCAAATCACTGAGGAATCCTATACATTTCACTGACATCACCTCTCATCCTTCCAATTTCAGTAAGTAGATTCACAACCTGTTTAGCCTTTGCTTAAAAGATTATCCCTGGTTAAAAGATTATCCCATCAAACCAGGGATAATTCTAGCTAATCCTCCGTGAAATGCCTTTAATGAATTGATATATTCCCTTAAATAAGTGGGCAAAACTGCTCACATTGCAACTATGCGCTAGCTTTCATGTTTCAGGCACAATTACCCCCAAGTCTCTTTGTCTTGTAACTTTCTTAAGTTTTTGCCATTTGAGTAATCCTGTTCTTTTGTTGTCTTCTCCAAAATGAACAAATTTACATTTTCCTGAATTATACCCCATCTGCCAACTGGTTGCCCAGTTTTTTTCTTCATAGAATAGGATCTCTACAGTGTGGAAACAGGCCCTTCAGCCCAAAAAGTCAACACCAACCCTCACAGCATCACACCTGGACTCATCCCTCAGTCGCCCACCTAATCTACACACGCATGAACACCATGAGCAATTTAGCCTGGCCAATCCATCAAGCCTGCACTTCTTTGGACTGTGGGAGGAATCCCACAGAGACACAGGGAGAATGAACAAAATCCACACAGACAGTCACCCAAGTGTGGAATGAAACCCTGGTTTCTAGAATTGTGAGGCAGTAGCGCTAACCACTGAGCCACCATGTCAGCCCACATCTGGTATCAACATCTTTCTGTAAACTGTTTGTCACCCTAACAGAACTTGACTGTTCTGCCTTTTGTCTGAGATCTTGAATTTATTATGGGGAACAAGGAAATGGCAAAAGAGTTGAACAAGTACTTTGGATCTGCATTCACGAGGGAAGACACAAGCAGTCTCCCAGATGCTATACTGGCTGAAGGACCTAGGGTAATGAATCAACTGAAGGGAATTTATATTAGACAGGAAATGGTGGTGGATAGATTATTAGGTCTGAAGGCTGATAAGTCCCTGGGACCTGATGGTCTGCATCCGAGGGTACTTAGGAGGTGGCTCTAGAAATCGTGGACGCATTGGTAATTATTTTCCAATGTTGTATAGATTCAGGATCAGTTCCTGCGGACTGGAGGGTGGCTAATGTTGTCCCACTTTTCAAGAAAGGAGAGAGAGCGAAAACTGGGAATTCTCGACCGGTTAGCCTGACATCAGTGGTGGGAAAATTGCTGGAGTCAATTATAAAAGGTGAAATTACGAATCATTTGGATAGCAGTAACAGAATAGGTCAGAGTCAGTATGGATGTACGAAAGGGAAATCGTGCTTGACTAATCTTCTGGAATTTTTTGAGCATGTATCTATGAAGATGGACAAGGGAGGGCCAGTGGATGTAGTATACCTGGACTTTCAGAAAGCCTTTGATAATGTCCCACATAGGAGATTAGTGAGCAAAATTAGGGCACATGGTATTGGGGGCAAAATACTGGCTTGGATTGAAAATTGGCTGGCTGACAGAAGCAAAAAGTAGTGATAAATGGGTCCATTTCGGAATGGCAGGCAGTAACCAGTGGGGTTCCACAAGGTTCTGTGCTGGGATTGCATCTATTTACAATATACATTAATGATATAGATGAAGGCATTAAAAGTAATATTAGCAAATTTGCTGATGACATAAAGCTGGAAGAAAGGTGAAATGTAAGGAAGATGTTACGAGAATACAGGGTGACTTGGGTAGGCTAGGTGAGTGGACAGATGCTTGGCAGATGCAGTTTAATGTGGATAAATGTGTGGTTATCCACTTTGGTGGCAAGAACAGGAGGTAGATTACTATCTAAATGGAGTCAAGTTAGGTAAGGGAGAAGTACAATGAGATCTGGGTGTTTTTGTACATCAGTCAATGAAAACAAGCATGCACGTACAGCACGCAATGAAGAAAGCTAATGATATGCTGGCCTTCATAACAATAGGAATTGAGTTTCGGAGCAAAGAGGTCCTTCTGCAGCTGTACAGGACCCTGGTGAGACCACACCTGGAGTATTGTTCGCAGTTTCGGTCTCAAATTTTGAGGAAGAACATTCTGGCTATTGACGGGGTGCTGCATAGGTTCACGAGGTCAATTCCTGGAATGGTGGGACTATCATATGTTGAAAGATTGGAGCAACTGGGCTTGTATACACTTGAGTTTAGAAGGATAAAAGGGGATCCGATTGAGACGTATAAGATTATTAAGGGATTGGACAATCTGGAAGCAGGATGCATGTTTCCACTGATGGGTGAGGACACCGTTTTAAAATAAGAGGTAGGCCATTTAGAACAGAGTTGAGGAGAAACTTCTTCACTCAGAGAGTGGTGGATATATGGAATGCTCTGCCCCAGAAGGCAGTGGAGGCCAACTCTCTGGATACTTTCAAGAAAGAGATAGATAGACCTCTTAAAGATAGTGGAATCAAGGGTTATGGGGATAAGGCAGGAACAGGATACTGACTGTGGATGATCAGCCATGATCATAAAGAATGGTGGTGCTGGCTCAAAGGGCCAAATGGCCTACTCCTGCACCTATTGTCTATTCTTCTAAACTCCCTATTGGGAGCAGTGGGCAGCCTTGCTCATATCTAATCACTATCTTTTTAGGGGACATGGTTTAGAAAGATTGGGAGGAACTTGCTGCCCATTAAGGATAGAGATAACTTGTTCTTTGAGCTGCAACAGCCTTTAACACACAATGTCTTAATGAAGAGATACAGTGGCCACACGGAAGGAAAGAAATGAGAACAAATCCTGCTCTCCGTATCTCAGTAACTCTTGAACATTCTGTCCCATGCTGCTCTGTTCAATCCCAAGAAGACCCAAGGCAGAAACACATATAAACCCACATAATACTCCACTGAATTGACTGCTGACCTCCACTACAGGCAATGCTCCCTCTCTCCGACACCATGGCACAGTGACATCACTGTGTAAAAGGTAAAGTCCCCATTGTCCTACCAGACTCTCGGTTTGCTGTCTCATTTGAGAGAGATGTCTGGTGGGTTTAACCTGAAGGTTACCATGTCCCAGGCAAGGGGAGAGGTTGAGGAGACTCCATCTAATCTTGATGCATACCAGCAGCATCCATGTTACATAAATGAAAAATTTAAAAACAAAACCCCACACATGCAAGTAAAATCCCTCATTCCTTAAACTATCCTGGTAAGTTTCCTCCATTCACTCTCAGTGACACTGCCATCCTTCCCAATGTGTGGGTAAGGTTTGCACAGATCCAGATGCTCTATCTTCCTGTCTGTGATGCCATCATGCAGTGACAATTACACTGAACCTCACTGTTTGTAAGGGTGGTAGATACTGTAATCCTGATAACATCTTAAGATGTATTTAGATGCACACTTGCAACACCAAGGCATAAAGGTCTGTAAGTGAAATGCTGGAAAATGGGATGAGAAAAGTTTGGTTGTCGTTTTCTTTACTGGCACAGCCCCTGTCGTTACAGAGCCTTTTTCGCTCCTGTAGGCATTTGAGACACTTAATATAGAAAAATGACAAGCCACATTTGAAACCAGGTTGGACAGGGTGATATTGACGTGACACATGATTGTTCAATGTTTTTTGGAGGAAAGTGAGGTAGAGAGGCAGAGCAGCAGAGAAAGAAACTCTGGAGCACAGCGCACAGGAATCTGAAAGTGACACCATCAAGTGTAGAAATAATAAAGGGCATCTGTCCTCACAAGACTGGAATTAGCAACAAACACCTATCCTCTACACTGACAATTCTGAGATATCAGAGATAAACAGGTTTACGAGGACAGAGACAGGGAGGATTGTGAAATTGGAGGATGTTACAGAGAAAGAGATGTTTGTGATGCCAGAGACAGTGAGGGTTCTGAGGCTGCAGGGGAATTATGGATATTGTGAGAGTGGATGAGGTAACAGTGACAGGGAGAACTATGGCATTGGATGAGATGATAGTGACAAGCTGAGTTGTCAGGCAACAAAGTTGAGATGACAGGGATAGGGAGGGTTGTGAGGCTGGATGAGGTGACAGTGAGAGGGACAGTTATGAAGTTAGCTGACATGACAGTGATGGATTGTTGTGATGTTGGATGAGATAACAGTGACAGGAATTGTTGTAGTGACTGGAGGAATTTACAGAGATTTCGGGAGTAATACTCATAATGTCATTGAGCTCAGAAACAGACTGTTCGTTCCTGTCTCAAATAACTCAATCAAATTAAATCAAATATAAATCCTATCTTTCAGAATCACCACCAAAAACCTAACCACCATCTAAGTCAGACTTGCAGGTCTATGGTTTCCAGATTTCTCCCTGCATCCCTTATTAAACAAAGGTGCAACATTAGTTACTCTGCAGTTATCAGCCATAGTTGTAGATGATGCAAATATTCCTGCAAATGGCCCTACAATTTCCTCCCTCCTTTCTCACAAAATCCTGGGATACCCTAGATCAGGTCCTGGAGATTTATCCACCTTTGTTTTCTGAGACTTTCAGTGCATCCTCTTCTGTAATCCATGAGCTGTTGCCGAAATATCAATATTTATTTAACCGCTTTCTATAGCCTCAATTTCCGTTTCCACCTAAAAAAATGTAATACATTTATTTAAAATCTCTTCCATCTCCTGAGGGTCAACAGAAAGTCAACCTCTTTGATCTTTAAAGAGCCCTACTATTTCTCCAGCTCTCTTACTTAACAATTTTCTTGAACTCACTTGTTCTCCTCTCACACAATCCCCCAGCTGAAGGGCAGTGTGAACGCACTGTGTACCTGTTGTCTGGAGCAGGCGCAGTGAAGCTGCCACCAGCAGCTGGCGAGAGGGGGAGGGGTAGCTGGTTGAGTGACTTCTCACTCTGGCCTGATCTGGTAACCAGCTGCCCTGGAAACGTGGTCCCAGGAGGGGGAGGTGTAACAATGCGTGGGGACAGGATCACTTGCCCGGGCGTGGGGACACTGAGGATATCACCGCTGAGCACAACAATTCCTATTAGTTACTTGACTGGCACTGCCGATCTCGCCTTTTGAGCTTCAGAGTGAAAGTCCCACCCACACCCCCACCATCTCTGTAACATCTCGGACCAAAGCAAGAGCTCCCCTTCTTTCTATTTCTTTCCATGTGATGGGAGGGAGGGAGAAAACTGTTCACTTTACAAAAAATATGCAGGTGCACAGTCTTTACCTAGTGTAGGTATGTTGATGTACAGAGACATTTGATCAATTTCAAAGCTCACCATACAGATATATAATTGTATCATCATTTTACTGACACCTTTAATAGAATAGTGTTTAATAAAATCAACACAATGACCAAGGCTCATTCCTTGGCGTAAGCAAAAGCAAAGTCCCTCACCCACGGTTTTTGTGAATTTGCTGGTGTGTGAGCAAACAGCAAAACATTTAACACAAATGGAGTAGGTGAACAGGACACACCCACTGTCATTTCACTGGTGTTTTAATCGTTTGGATGGCAGAGTGAATCTCTCCCCATGGAGGGAACACACTGCGGTATCAGCAATTGAGTTGACTGACTGAAAGTTTCTTCCCAGCGTGAACTTGCTGCTGGTGATTCTGCAGGCTGGCTGATTGGGTAAATCCCTTCCCACAAGCGGAGCAGGTACAAAGTTTCACTCCAGTGTGAACTCTCCGGTGTCTCTGCATGTGGAATGACCGAGTGAATCCCTTTTCACACAAGTAGCAGGTGAATGGTCTCTCTCCAGTGTGAACTTGCTGGTGTATCCACAGGTTGGATGATTGGGTAACTTCCCTTCCCACAATAGGAGCAGGTGAATGCTTTCCCTCCAGTGTGAACTCTCCGGTGTCTCTGCAAGGTGGAATGACCGAGTGAATCCCTTCCCACAATCGGAGCAGATGAATGGTCTCTCCCGCTTGTGAACTCGCTGGTGTTCCAGCAGGTGGAATGACCGAGTGAATCCCTTTTCACACATGTAGCATTTGAATGGTCTCTCCCCAGTGTGAACTTGCTGGTGTTCCAGCAGGTGAGATGATTGTTTAAATCTGTTCCCACAGTCAGAGCAGGTGAATGGTCTCTCTCCAGTGTGAACTTGCTGGTGTATCCACAGGTTGGATGATTGGGTAAATTCCCTTCCCACAACAGGAGCAGATGAATGCTTTCCCTCCAGTGTGAACTCTCCGGTGTCTCTGCAAGGTGGAATGACCGAATGAATCCCTTCCCACAATCGGAGCAGATGAATGGTCCCTCCCGCTTGTGAACTCGCTGGTGTTCCAGCAGGTGGGATGACCGAGTGAATCCCTTCCCACAGTCAGAACAGTCAAATGGCCTCTCCCCATTGTGAACTCGCTGGTGTTCCAGCAGGTGGGATGATCGAGTAAATCCCTTCCCACAACTGGAACAGGCAAACGGTCTCTCTCCAGTGTGAATTCGCTGGTGTCTCTGTAGGTGGGATGACCGAGTGAAACCCTTTTCACATACGCAGCAAATGAATGATCTCTCCCCAGTGGGAATTCGCTGGTGTTTCTGCAGGCTGGATGATGAAGTGAATCCGATCCCACAATCAAAGCAGGAGAATGGTTTATGCGCAGTTGGTGTATGCGCAGGCTGGAGGAGTGACTGAATCCCATCCCACACTGGGAGCAGGTGAATGGTCTCTCCCCGGTGTGAACCCGTTGGTGTGTCTGCAGGTGGGACGACTGAGTGAATCCCATCCCACAATAAAAGCAGGAGAATGGTTTCTCCCCAGTGTGACTGCGTTGGTGAATTTCAAGCCGAGATGGGTAAACAAATCCCTTCCCACGATCCCCACATTTCCAGTCTTTTCCCAGTGTGACTGCGCAGGCATTTGGATATGTCAGATGAATATTCACAGACTCTTCTGCACACGGAGTGTTCAAAATCCTGAAATAAATAGGGTATTACAAAAGAGTGAATGTCAGATCTGAATGCAATTTCATTTCAAAATGTCTCATTGCAAAACAACCTTTCAAACAAATGTATCGGGAGAAACCAAAACACACAGGTTGTGAAATTGACAGAAATCAACTGGGTCGCTTTTGGGGACGATAATTAGGGAAATTGCTGTATTATCATTAAAACTGAACTGGTTCATGAAGGTCCTTCAGGGAAGGGAACCAGTCAATGTTTGAATAAAACTACACAAAGAAATAGAGGTGGTAGAGACAAGCATGAAGAAAAGGCATTTTATAGATCTACAAGCCAGTTCTGTTCCTGTTTTCTCACCATACCCTTCAATCTCTCTGAACTGCAAAAAAACTCGTGCATAGTTCCTGGAAAATGGGGTTTCAGGTAGATCGGGTGCTGAAGGGCATTTGTCACATTTGGCTTTATTGGTCAGTGCATTGATCAATAAAGGGACCCATGTTTGATTCCACTCTACAGGGAGTTTGCACATTCTCCGCGTGACTGCATGGTTTCCTCATGGTACTCCAGTTTCCTCCCATGGTCCAAAGACGTGTGCATAACATGCATTAGCTATGGAAAACGCAGGGTTACAGGGATATGGTGGGATGCTCTTCGGATGGTTGGTGTGGACTTCTGGGTGAAAGGCCTGCTTCCAAACTGTAGAGATTCTATGATTGAGCATCGGAGTTAGGGTTACATATTGCAGTTGTGTAGGGCCGTAATGGGGCCAATTTTAGAATATTGCGTCCAATGCTAGTCTCTTTGATTTCGGAAAGATGTTATCAGTGCAGGACTCGTACACATAATGGTAGGTTGCTGGGCAGTGTTAGCAAACAACGACTCTTCGAGTGCGGGTTGACAGTTCCTTTAAAGTGGAGTCGCAGGTAGACAGACAAGTGAAAAAGGTTCTTGGTCCATCAGCTATTATTACTCAGTGCATAGAGTATTGGTGTCGGAAGGTTATGTTATGCCTGTCCAAGGCCACTTTTGGAAGACTGTGTTCAGTTTTGGTCTCCCTGCTACAGGGAGAAACTGTGAAACCTGAAAGGGTTCAGAAAAGATTTGCAAGGATGTTGCCAGGGTTGGAGGGTCTGAAATATAGGTAAAGGCTGAATAGGCGGGGGACAATTTTCCCTGAAGCATTGGAGGCTGAAAGGTGATCTTACAGAAGTTTATAAAACTGTGAGGAGAATGTAGCGGGTGAGAACTCAAGGTCTTTATTTTTCCACAGTCGGCAAGTATAAAACTGGACAGCATAAGTTTAACATGAGAGGAGAAAGACTTAAATGACTTCTAAACGGCAATTTCATTTAACACACGCAGTGGTGCATGTACAGAAAGATCTGGTCAGTGTAGACGAGTTGGACTGAAGTGTCTGTTTCCAGCCTGTACGTCTCTATGATTCTAAATGCTGAAGGGAAATGGTGGAAATCTGAAATAAAAACAAAATGTGCTGGGAAATACTAAAATGGTGACAGATGCAGGAATCATTGCAACATTGAAAAAAGATTCATATGATCATACAAAGCACTACAAGTTGCCTGCTGAGTGCCAGGAAATGGGACTAGATTACATAGGTGCTTGATGACTAGCATGGTTATGAGGAGGGCCCTGTGTTCAACAAATTAATATCAGAGACTCTGACTCAATTTTGTTTTGTGCTTCTCTGTGATTGTCTGCTTCTGTAAAGAGTCAGGAACAGCAAGCAGTGAAGAAAGCAAATGAGACATTCATCTTTAGAGTGAGAGGATTGGAGTACAAGAACAGGGATGTCTTTCTGCAAGGGCTTTGGTGAGGCTACACCTGGAATATTTTTCTTCCCATTTCCCAAGGAAGGATGTCCTGGTTATTGAGGGTGTAGCCAGTCTGATTCCTGAGGTCTCAGGACTGGTGCATAGAGACTTGATCCTCATTTAATTCTCCTTTCATTTGCAACTAGTCAGGTTTGTATAGGTCCCATCCAACTCAGAAACAGTTCCAAAACCTCAGGAATATAAACCCTCATCTGGTACACTATTTCTTCAGCCACACATTCATCGGATCTAACCTCATATTCCTGCTCTCACTAACGCTACATAATCCACGACCACTTGTTGTTTACTATCCAGCTCAAGAATGTTCTGCAGCCACTTCATGATATCGCAGATCCAGGCACCAAGGAGATCACATACCATCCGAGATTCATGTCTGCAGCCACCTAAGTGCCTGTCCATACCCGTGACTGTTGCATTCCGTATCATTATTGCCTTGCCACTCATTTTTCCCACTTTTGTGCAGCAGAGCTTTGGTGTCATGAACCTGGCTGTTGCTGATTTCCCCTGAGAGAACACTCCACCTGTCCCCCAGCAGAATCTAAAGCAGTATAATGGTCGAGAATGGAATGACTCCTGAAATTCCTTTCTCAGCCTTTTACTTTATTTAATGGCCACAGATTCCACTTCTGCCTGAGTCATCCTCCACTGTGATGTGACCAACTCGGTAAATGTATTTTTCACAACATTCTCAGAAGCGCAGATGCTCCACAGTGAGTACATCCAAAGCTCCAGCTCTGAAAGGCAGTTACCCACTGGCTGCAGATGGACACACTTCTTGCACATGTAGCCATTAGAGACACTGGAAGCATCTCTCACGTCCCATATTGTGCAAGAGGAGCACTGTCTGAGGTCTCTTGTAATGACTTCTCTCTAGATTCAACTGGTTACTTCCAAAAAGAGAATTATTTGAGATAGCAATCTCCCTCTGTTTCAAACATTTCTATTATATTCTCACCACACTGGCTACAGCCTCCTATACTGTTCCAATGCAGCTCAGTGAGAGCTCAGGAACTGCATCTCATCTTTCAATTCAGCCCTTTATAACCTCCAGACTCAACATGGATTTCAGCATCAACAGAGAGCTGTCAGGCTCTGGAACATTCCACCTGAAAAGGTGTAGGAATTCAATTCTGTAAGATATTTTAAAAGGTAGTTTACAGGCAATTGAAAATGAGGAGTTTAAGTTAAATTGTGAAATGGGCGATTGGGACTTCTTGATTTGGGTGGCGGGAGTGGTGAGGGTTCAAGCCAAGGGGCAGCCGGGAAGGTTAGGTTAGGTTAGGTTTTCCTTCTAAAAACCTTACCTTGTTCACAGGAAGTGAACTATTCTATCTGAGTATTGTCTAAACCAGAAACATTTACACGTGTAGTGTCTCCCACCCGTCCTCCTCCTCTAACCCAAACAAAAAAGACTGTACAGAGGGTTGGGAAGGTAAGGTAAGGCATTTTTCTCTTTATTCTTTTGGCAATCTTGAAGACAAGGAATTCTTTTTCCTTTATTTTTGGCTGGAAGCAGTCAGAGGGACGAAAGTATCAACAAATTTAATTAACTCATTATAATAATTACTTTATTAATTTATATAATTTAAGTAGAAGTGGCTGGACAGGCGATGTGTTGTAGGTGTATGATGTGGGACTATAGTGATCACATCTGCAGCAAGTGTCAGTTGCTCGAGGAACTTTGGCTCAGAGTTGATGAGCTGAAATCTGAGATTTAAACACTGCGGCACATCCGGGAGGGGGAGAAGTACCTGGACGCTTTGTTTCATGAGGCAGTCAGACCTGGTAGATTAAGGAATTCAAATTTGGTTAGTGGTCAGCGACAGTAGGGTGTAACTGTAAGTGAAGCAAGTAGAGGGATCCTGCATTCAGGATCCTGCCTCAGCTCTAGACCTTGTTCAGCAGGTACAACGTACTTACTTGCTGTGTGGATGAGGAAAAGGGCTGCAGGGAGGATGAGCCAACAGACCACTGCAACATGGTATGGGAGGCCATTCAAGAGGGGGGGGGGGGTAGTTGTATGGGATTCTATAATGAGGGAGATAGATCGCATCCTTTGCAAGCAGGATTTATAGTCCTGCATGGTGTGTTGCCTGCCAAGTGACAGGGTAAAGGATATCCCTGACCAGCTTTAAAGGATATTGGAGTGGGAGGGGGAGGATCCAGTTGTTGCAGTCCATACTGAAACAAACAACGTAGGCAAGACTAAGAAAAAGGACCTGTTCAGAGATTATCAGGAGCTAGGAACCACATTAAAAGACAGGTTCTCAAGGGTTATAATCTCCATAGTAATGCCCGAGCCACATGCTAATTGGTATAGAGCCATGAAAATAAGAAAAATAAACATGCGGCTAAAACAGTGGTGTGAAGAAGGGTCTAGGCCTGAAACGTCAGCTTTTGTGCTCCTGAGATGCTGCTGGGCCTGCTGTGTTCATCCAGCCTCACATTTTATTATAGTGTGAAAATAGGGGTTCCTTCTCATGGGGCACTGGCATCCATATTGGACCAGGAGGGATCTGTGCACTTGGGACAGTCTCCACCTGAAATCAAGCTGGGACCAATGTTCTAGCGAAAAGGGTAAATAGGCTAGTCAACAGGACTTTAAACTAGAAAGTGGGGGAGGGAAGGGAATGGTGAAACTTGTCCCAGTGGGAAACAAAGTGTAGTAGTGGATTCCACTACGTGGAAAATTATGAAAAAATGACAGGGATCGAGAATTCAGGAGAAGTTATTAAAGTTTCCAGCACAGACACAAATAGGACAGTATGTTTGGAAAGGGCTAGTAATCAAACACTGGAAAAACAAATGACAATGAGAAGAGGGAGAGTTCATACAGGACTGAATGTGTGATATCTGCATGCACGCAGTATAAGGAACAAGGTAAACGAGCTTGTGGCACAGATCGAAACTGGCAGGTATGAGGTGGTAGGCATCATGGAGATGTGGCTGCAAGGGAATCAGGATTGGGAACGGAATATCCAAGGATATAAATCCTATTGAAAAGATAGGCAGGTGGGCCGAGGGGGTGGGATTGCCCTATTAGTGAGAAATGAAATTAAATCATAGGAAGAAATGAAGTCGGGTCAGAAGGTGTAGAATCTGTGAGAGTAGAATTGAGGAATTGCAAAGGTTAAAAAAAAACATCGTTGGAATTGTGTGCAGGCCTCCAAACAGTAATCAGGAGCTGGGGCGCAAGATATACCAGGATATAGAAAAGGTGTGTAAGAAAGGCAAAGTGACACTGATCATGGAGGGTCTGAATATGCAGGTGGACTGGGAAAATCACGTTGGTAATGGATTGCAAGTAAAGGAGTTTTTGGAATGTCTGCGAGATGGCTTTTTGGAGCAGCTCGTGGTGGAGCCCACAAGGGAACAAGCAATACTGGATTTAATGTTATGCAATGAGTCAGACTTGATTTGGGAGCTTAGGGTAAAGGAACCCTTAGGAGGCAGAGATCATAAGATGGAAGAATTAACCCTGTGATTTGAGAGGCAGAGTATAGAATCAGACGTAACAGTATTACAACTGAATAAAGACAGCTACAGCGGTATGAGGGGAGAGCTGGGCAGAATTTACTGGAAGTGGAGCCTGGCAGAAAAGACAGTGGAACAGCAATGTCGGAAGTTCTGCGAGTAATTCAGGCAAAAGAAGCAAGGTAGAGGGAGGATGAGGCAACCATGGCTGACTCAGGAAGTCAGGGGCAGCATAAAAGCAAAAGAGAAACATATAATGTGGGGAAGGGCAGTGGAAAACCAGAGGACTGGGAAGTTTACAAAGACCTGCAGTGGGCAACAAGAGAAAATGAAATAAGGAGGGAGAAGATTAAATAGGAGGGTAAACCAGCCAGTAATATAAATGAAGACTGTAAGAGTTTCTCGAGATAGATAAAGGGCAAAAGAGAGGCAAAAGTGGACATTGGACACTGGAAAATGATGCTGGAGAGATAGTAGTGGGGAACAAGGAAATGGCTGAGAAACTGAATAATTACTACACATCGGTCTTCACAGTGGAAGACACGAGTAATCTCCCAAAAATTCAAGAGAGTCAGGGGGCAGAGCTGAATACGGTGGCCATCACCGAAGAAAAGGTGCTCCTAAAACTGAGTGGCCAGAAGGTGGATAAATTACCTGGACCAGGTGGAATACACCCTAGAGTTCTAAAGGAGATAGCTGAACAGATAGTGGAAGCATTAGTGGTGATCTTTCAGGAATCGCTAGAGTCAGGGAGGGTCGCAGAGGACTGGAAAATCACTAACGTGACACCCCTGTTTAAAAAGGGAGTAAAGCAATAGAGAGAAAATTAGCCTCGCCTCAGTCATGATTAAGCTATTGGAGTCCATTGTAAAGGATGAGATTTCTGAATATTTGTATGTGTATGGTAAAGTAGGGAAAAGTCAGCAATGGTTCCATCAAGGGGAGGTCATGCCTGACAAATCTATTAGAGTTCGAGGAATGATGAGTAGGGTACACCAAGTCAATGGATGTTATCGCCCTGGAATTCAAGGCGGCCTTTGACAAGGTGCCACACAGGAGGCTGCTGGTAAAATAAGGGCCATGGTATTACAGGCAAGGTGCTAGCATGGATAGAAGATTGGCTGACGGGGAGAAAGCAGAGAGTGGGAATAAAAGGGTCTTTCTCAATATGGCAGGCAGTGACAAGTGGTGTTCCGCAAGGGTCAGTGTTGGGACCACAACTTTTCACTTTCTATGTTAATGAGATGGAGGAACTGTGAGCATTCTGGCTCGGTTTGCAGACGATGCAAAGATTGGTGGAGGGATAGATATTATTGAGGAGGTGGGGGAGCTGCAGAAGGAATTGACAGGTTCAGAGAGTGGGCGAATTGGCAGCAAATGGAGTACAACGTGGTAAAGTGTGAGGTCATGCTCTTTGGTAAGAAAACTAAAAGCATAAACTACTTTCTAAATGGGGAGAAAATTCAGAAGTCTCAAGTGCAAAGAGACTTGGGAGTTCTAGTCCAGGATTCTCTCAAAGTAAACTCACAGGTTGAGTCAGTGGTCAGGAAGGCAAATGCAATGTTGGCATTTATTATGAGGACTTGAATATAAAAGCAGGGATATGCTACTGAGGCTTTATAAGGCTCAGGTCAGGCCACATTTGGAGTATTGTGTGTAGGTTTGGGCCCCATATCTCAGGGAGGATATATTGGCCCTGGACTGGGATCAGAGGAGGTTCACGAGAATAGTCCCAGGAATGGAAAGCTTAACAAATGAGGAACGTTTGAGGACTCTGTGACTACACTCATTGGAGTTTTGAAGGATGAGGGGGGATCTAATTGAAACTTACAGAATACTGAATGGTCTGGACAGAGTGGGTATTGGGAAGTTGCTTCCATTGTTGGGAGAGACAAGGACCTGAGGGCACAGCCTGAGAGTAAAGGGAAGACCTTTTAGAACGGAGATAAAGAGAAATTTCTTCAGCCAGAGAGTGGTGCATCTATGGAATTCACTGCCACAGGAGGTATGGAGGTCAGATCATTGAGTACATTTAAGACTGAAATAGATAGGTTCTCGATTATCAAGGGTTATGGGGAGAAAGCAGGAGAATGGGATTGAGGAACTTATCAGCCATGACTGAATGGCCAGCACACTCGATGGGCCGAATAGTCTAATTTCCACTCCTATGTCTTATGGTCTTACGGATTAAATCTGACAGTTCTTTCAAAGAGACCAGGTGTAATTTAGATAAATCTGTGCTGCCTCACAGGCCAATATCTCCTTCCTCAGCCGCAGGGCAAGGAACTGAGCAGATGCCCCAAGGTGATCTTACCATGAATTTAAACTTCTTGCTGCTTTTTGCTATTTCTAAACAAAATCAGATGTTTTCCCACAGACAGAACAAACAAACCTTTTTCTTTCCACAGTTAAAAGGCAATGATATTCAGATCCTAATGATTCTGCTGACTGTTAGAACTTGTTTTAAGATCCCAGTCTCAATGAATATCCTATAAGACAAATTCATGAAACAAAAATCACTGGGAGTCCTGGATGAATTGAAGAGACAAACATTAAACTTGGTTTCAGATTGCTGTGTGTAAACTCTCCTCTTCAAATCGCCCAGCGCATGCACGTTGCTATACCTTGCCCACAATAAAGATGGCAGCCATAACCCGGGGCCTATCATCGCCGCAGGTCTGCAGACATTTTCCTGTTTGCTGCAAATGCAGGATTGAGAGTTTCTAATTTGGGTCTTGTAGCCTACACCAGGTGATCATAAAACTTCCCAGTCCAAACTGACTCCATTTTACTTCCAGTTTCCTTTGGGGCTGTACTCTGTCCCTCCGGAGATGCTGCTAACCTGTCCCAACTCCACTGCTATTTGCCCATAGTCCTCCAAATCGTTCCTTAAAATTTTAAATCTCTTGAGTGTAACTGCTGCCGCTCAGACAGTTCCAGATGCTCAGAACTTCCTGGGTAAATTAAGATTAACAGTTTCACTGTTTTAACATTATATGCAAATTACCTGAAAGTGGTTACTTACTGTTGTGACATTGGTCCATAATTTCTCTTTCTCTCTGCAAATTAGATATTGTGAAATCTGCACCTGGACTAAATCACTGCCTAACCTTGCAGACAGTAAGGAGTGCAGATGCTGGAAGCAACAATCCATAAATGCGGAGCTGGCAAAGTATAACAGGTCAGGAATCATTTGAGGAGTAAGGAAGTCAATGCTTTGGTGACAAAGGGTTTTGGCCTGCAACATTGGCTTCCCTACTCCTCAGATGCTGTCTGAGCCACTGCTTAACCTTCTCAGCTCGAAGGAGAATTATCAAAGCTTCTGTCATCTCTCTACAAAAGAAAAGCCCATCTCAATTTTAACTTATTGGAATCGAATAATTGTGCAACACCAAAACAGACCCTTCGGTCCAAGTTGTTTCTGCAAAGTAGATATCCTTAATAAATCTGATCCCATTTGACAGCATTTGGCCCACATCCCTCCAAACCCTTCCTGTTCACTACACAAACAGATGCCTTTTAATTGTTGTAATTGTACCAGCCTCCACCACTTCCTATGGCAGCTCATTCCATAAAGTACCATGCTCAGCATGAAAATGCTTTCCCTTAGATTCCTTTCAAATCTTTTCCCTCTCCTCATAAACCTACACCTTCTAGTTTTGGACTACCCAACCTTGGAAAAAGACCTGGACTAGTCACCTTATCCATGCCCTTCATGATTTTATAAACTTCCATAAGGTCACTTCTCAGTCTCCAATGCTCGAGGGAAAATAGCTCCAGCCAATTCAGATTGTCTCTACAGCCCAAACCCTCCAATCCTGGCAACATCTTGCCAAATCTTTTCCGAGCCATTTCAAGTTTCACAACATCTTTCCTATCGCAGGGAGACCATAAGTGAATGCGGAATTCCAGAAGTGGCTTAACCAATATGCTGTATAGCACAACATAAAGTCAACACTTCTATACTCAGTGCACTGACCATCAAAGGCAAGGGCTCACTACCCTGCCTATCTGCGACTCCATTTTCAAAGAACAATGAATCTGTGCCCTAAGGTCTCTTTGTTCAGCAACACTCACCAGGACCTTACCATTAAATGTATAAGTTTTGCCCTGATTTACCTTTCCAAAATGCAGCACTTCACATTTATCTAAATTAAACTCCATCTGCCACTCCGTCCATTTTCCCATTTGATCAAGGTCCCATCATACTCTGAGGTAACCTTCTTCATTGTCCACTGCACCTCCAATTTTGGGGTTATCCGTAAAATTATTAACCATATCTCATGTATTCACATCCGAATCATTTATATAAATGACAAAAAAGCAGCGGACCCAGCATCGATCCTTGCAGCACAGCTGGCCATAGGCCTCCAGATCAGAGAACCAAAGAGTTGACAGGGGAGACAGCAAACATGCTTGTGGTAATTCACCAAAATTTGCCAGAATCTGGGACGGTTCTGGCAGATTTGAAAGCAGTAAATGTAATGCCACTGCTTAAAAAGAAAAATGAGATGGACAGGAGATGGGTAACTATTGACCTGTTAGCTTAATTTCTCTGGTGGGGAATAAGTTTCAAGGATGAAATAGCAAGATATCTGGATAGAAATTTTCCCATCAGGCAGACGCAGCATTGTGTCAAGAAGGGTAGGTAATGTTTTAACTAATTTACTGGAATTTGTTTGAGGATATTATCCACCAGGCGGCACGGCGGCTCAGTGGTTAGCACTGCAGCCTCACAGCACCAGGGACCAGGGTTCAATTCCAGCCTCGGGCAACTGTGTGGAGTTTGCACATTTTCCCCCATGTCTGCGTGGTTTTCCTCCCATGGTCCAAAGATGAGCAGGCTAGGTGGATTGGCCATTCCAAATTTGGATTAGTGTTGGGACTACAATTGTTTACAATTTACACAGAAGATCTGGAGTTGGGAAAGAGAAAATGTGTCAGAGTTGTCACAGATGACACTAAGATGACAGGTCGAGCACAATGTGCAGAAGCCACTGTAAGTCTGCAGAAGGATACAGATAGGTTAAGAGAGTGGGCAGATGGAGTACAATGTTGGTAAATGTGAGGCCATCTATTTTGGTAGGAATAGCAGGAAACTGGACTATTATCTAAATGGTGAAAAACCGTAGTATACTGTTGTGCAGAGGGACCCGGTGTGCTTGTGAATGAGTCACAAAAAGTTGGTTTGCGGATGCAGCAGGTAATTTAGATGACAAATAGGATATTTTCCTTCATTGCGAAAAGGATGGAGTTTAAAAACAAGGAGGTTATGCTGCAGCTGTATAGGGTGCTAGTGAGGCTATGCCCAGGCTACTTTAGTTTTGTAGTCAATGCTTTAGCAAGGATGTACTGGCGCTGGAGGGAGTGCAGAGGAAGTTCATGTGGCTAATTATGGAATTGAGATGGTTGGCTTATGAGAAGAGATTGATTAGACTGGTACTATGTTCATTGGAATTTTGAAGAATGAGGGTGGTCTAACAGAAAAATGTAAAATTATGACGGAAATAAACAAGATAGAAGCAGGGCGGTTGTTTCCACTGATGGGTGAACCACACAGCATAGCTTCAAAAGAAGGTCGGGGGTGGGGGGAGAGACAGATTTAGGCCTGTACTGAGCAGGAACTTCTTCAGCTTCAGGGTTGCGAATCTGTGAAACTTCCTGTTAAGTGAAGCAGTTGAGGCTACCCTCTTGAATGTTTTTAAGGCAAAGGTTATTTAGGGTTATGGTGAGTGGGGAGGAAAGTGGAGCTTAAAAAGTCAGCCATGATCTTACTGAATAGTGGAGCAGACTCAATAGGCCAGATGGCCTATTCCTGCTCCTATTTCTTATGTTCTTATGTTCTGACTTTCCAGCCATCCCTTTACCAGCGAATATCCTCCCCCAATCAAATTTTAAAATTTCTTGCCTTGTACCACCAAAAGTGGCCTTTGTCCAATTTAGAACTTCAACTTTTAGATCTGGTCTATCCTTTTCCATAACTATTTTAAAACTAACAGAATTATCATAGAATCCCTACAGTGTGGAAACAGGCCATTTGGCCCATCAAGTCCCCACTGAGCCTCGGAAGAACCTCCTTCCTTACCCCTGTAGCCCTGCATTTTTCATGGTTAATCCATCCAGCCTGCACATCCATAGACACGATGGGCAATTTAGCATCCCTAATCAACTTCGCCTGCACATCAGTGGACTGTGGGAGGAAACTGGAGCACCAGAAGAAACCCATGCGATATGTGAAGAATGTGGGAATTGAACTCAGATGCCTGATGCTGAGGCAGCAGTACTAACCACTGAGCCACCATACCATGGGTTCTCTGATGCTGAAGTGCTCCCCCACTAATACTTTAATCACTCACCCTGCCTTACTTCCCAAGAGAGAGTTTCTCATAGGTAATCCTACAAACTGAATTAGAAAATGTTCTTGTACACACTTAAATACCTTTCCATCTTAGCCCTTAACGCTATGATAGTCCCAGTCTATGTTTGGAAATTAAAAACCCAATAATTACCACATTATTATTACAGATAAATGAGGTCCCTTATTAAATTTGCTTCTTAATTTCCCACTGGCTATTGGGGGTGGGGGTCTATTGTACAATCCTGATAAGGTGATCATCCATTTCTTATTTCTGAGTTCCACCCAAATAACCTGAAGAACATCCTCCCCAGTACAGCCATAAGGTTATCGTTAATTAAAAACATCATTGTTCCTCATGCCCCTTTCTATTCTTCTTATAGCATCTGTACCCAAGAACATTAAGCTGCCAATCCTATCCATCCCTGAGCCCATATTTCCGTAATAGTTATTATAGTCTCATGTTCCCAACCAGGCCCTGAGCTCATCTGCCTTGTTTGTCAGGCATCTTGCATTGAAGTATTTGCAATCAAACTTCTCAGTCATACCTTGTTGTTTGCCTTGACTGTGTGATTTCTCAATTGTGCCAGCCTCAGATTTATCTCTTTTCTCACTATCTCTTTTGGTTTACCCCATTTCTCTTATTGCTTTAACGCATCCCGAGTTGCACTGGCAAAACACCTTGCCAGTATATTCGTCCCCTTCCAATTCAGGTGCAATCCATTCTTCTTAAGCAGGCCAAGCAGCATCTCAGGAGCACAAAAGCTGACGTTTCGGGCCTCGACTCTTTCCAAAACGTCAGCTTTTGTGCTCCCGAGATGCTGCTTGGCCTGCTGCGTTCATCCAGCTCCACACTTTGTTATCTTGGATTCTCCAGCATCTGCAGTTCCCATTATCACTTCTTAAGCAGGTCAATTCTAACCCAGAAGAGATTCCAATAATCCAAAAAATGTGAATCCTTCTCCCTTGTATCAGGTCCTTCACCATGCATTCAGCTATCCTGCTATTCTTACTCTCAATACCACATGGAACTAGGGGTAATCCAGATATTAGAACCCTTGAGGACATAAGTTTTAATCTCCTGCCTAATTTCCTACATTCTCTCATCAGGACCTCATCCTTTTATCTTCCTACAATGTCATTACCAACGCACAATGACATACTACTGGTCATTCTCCTCTTTGAGATTATTCTGCACACACTCAGACATCCTTGACACTGGCACCAGGGAGGCAAACACCATTCCGGTGTCTCACTGGTGGCTAGAGAAACAGCAGTCTGTGCCTCTGACGAGACAGTCCCCTATCAGAATTGATCACGTGGAACCTCAAGTACCCTTTGTTACAGTAGAGCTAGCCTTGTTATTGGTAACCTGGCTATCCAGGCTACATGCCTCAGAGTCTATGGCCACCTATATTGTCGAAAACAGCATACTTGTTTGAGATGGGGATAGCCTTAGAAGACTCCTACATGACCAGGCTCCCCTCCAACCTTTCCCAGCAATAATCCATCGACCTGACTGTATCTGCGGTTTTTCTACATTCCTGAAACTGCTATCTGTCACACCCACTGGCTGTTGTAAATTCGGCACTGCCTTTAACCACTGCTTCGACCAATCCATGTGGTCCGATAGAATTTGCGACCATACCTCCTGCAGACACAACCATCAGGATCACTGGGATTCTCCCCAAACTCTCGCATCCAACAGGAAGAGGATATCATTCTGCAAATGGCCATGTGTGGCCATAACAATGTAGAGGCCCAGAAAAAGGCAGTCTTGCTGTTTTATAAACACCACCCTCGAATAACTTAGAACATATGTTTTATATTTTTTAAAAAAAACTTAATCAAGAGACAATAAGACATCTTAAAAAGGAATCCTCACCTTACTCAATGTTGTAGAGTTACTAATAAAAAAGGATTAAGATTTCTGTTTTAAGAGATTTAAAATGACTGAACTGATCCCCAGCTGTGGTGTGGGGGAGACAAAGGGGCAAAAAGGGTAAGTCTGGTGTCATAGATTTCACTGCCTCCCTCTCTCTTTGCCTCCATATTCCCAACTGCCTGTCCTTCCCACAGTTTTCCCATAAATCCTTGTCTCCCCAACGTCCTTCACATCTACCCCGTTCACTCTTCCCCCACCCACTCATATTCCTCCCTCCTACTGTCTTGTCCCCTCCCCAGGTTTTCCAAGAGCCATTTCATTGTTCAGTCTTGCTGATTTCTAAGTTTACCCACTCACCTCTCGCCAACACTCCTCTCTTTCTCTCTCTCATTGTTCTGTTTGATGTTGCTGTTCCTGCCGGAGGGTCATTCTGATAACATCCCTCCAAATCTGTCACTCATTCTGGACACTATGTCTTTGTCTGCTCTTCTCTCCCTCGATTTTTCTCTGTCCCTTCTGTCTCTGTCACTCTCTGTATCTGTCCTTTCTCGTCCTGTCCATTGGATTTCTATCTTTCTCCTATCTCTCTCTCTCTCTCTCTTCCCCCTTTTCTTGTTCTCAATAGGATTTCTGCCTCTCTTCCTGACTGTTTCTCTTTCTCTCTTTCTGTATCTTCCGATATCCGTTCTCCCCCTTCTGTCCATCTGTCCCTCCATTTTCCACTTCAAATTCTCTCTCTCCATATCCCTCTCTGTCCATCACTGGCTCTTCATGGATGATGCCAGGGAACCTTCATGGTGCTTGACCCACCTGCCCCATCGTGCTTTGTCTAAAACTAAAAGGTGGATGGAGTTGGTACATCAAACATCTTTCTCAGTTGGGGAGTGGAGGGGAGGGGAGGGTTCTGTCTGGGAACTGGGATTTTGCTGTGCAGCAAGGCTGTCAGTGAAAGGCCAGAGAGTCTCTGGCTATACTCCAGTCAGAATGAGGGGGTTTGGGTACTGCAAGTGGAGGGGGATACAGTGGGGTGTCTGTGTACAGTGGAGGGGTCACAAACAAACAAAGAAGGTGAGTGAAGCTGCACGGGGAGCTATGAGAAACTGTAAGGCTGAAAACTTTTGTTGGGGCAAAATACAGGGTAAAAGTCAGGAGGGAATATTTAAATGAGTGCAAAAAATTGAGTGGTGCAATATTTGCAATGACAAAAAGTGGGGTGGTTGCAAAATTGGGATGGAGAGCAAACTTTTGGGGAACTGAAATTGGGAAATGAAATATTTGAGGGGACAATATTTGGAGGTTGGGGCAGCAAAATATTTGTGTAGGGGAGTGCAATATCTGACAGGGGCAATAGTGTTTTCGGGATGGGAGTACAATACTGGGACAAAATTGGGGACTTGCCTCCCGGGGCAGGTGTAAAGAAAGGGACAAAACTGGGCAGCAGTGAAACTTGATGTATACACTGGAGGCACAAAATGGAGGAAGAAGACAGTGTGAAATGAGGGGGGTATCCAGAGTCTCAGACTGAATGACAAAATTCTATGGTCAAATTTGCAGGGACAGTCAGTCATATTTGGAGGAGGGTGATGGGTGGAATTTGGCAATTTTGAATGGAAACAAAATTTTGGGAGTGAGGCAGGAAAGAAAGCAGCAGTGAGACGAGAAACCGGGAGACGAAATAGAGAAAGGTGGAGGAAAAGGAGAGGGAGAAAAAGATGGAAGGAAGGGAGAATGAAACATGGAGGGTAAAGACATGGAGGGAAAAGATAGAGAGAGAGAGAATGATGATTGGGGGCAAAGAGCGGCTGCTAGTGAGAGAGCGAGAGAGGGGAAGGGAGAGAGAGGAAGACAGAGAAACAAACGATACAAAAGTTAACTGTGTGAGAGACAGTCACAGGTGAGAGAAAGAGACAGAAGAGTGAGAAAGACCAAAAGGGAGACCAGAGGAGAGACTTGCAGAGAAAGAGATAGAGATAGTGACACAAAGGGAGAAGAGAGAAAATGAAACAAAGAGACAAGAGTTGAGTGTGAGAGACAAAGACATAGGAGGAAGAGAGAGAAATGATGAGAAACAGGCAAAGAGAGTGACAGGGAGACAGAGAGAGAGAAAACAGAGAGACAAAAGGAGAGACTGAGATACAAAGCAAGAAAACAGAGAGGCAAGAAGAGGAGAAGTCAGAGAGAGACAGCCAGGAGCTCAGGAAAGGTACAGAGTCTGAAGATTCAATACTCACCAGGGCTGCTTCAGGAAGAGGGTGGTACAGGTCCACAACTGGCATTGAGATTCCAGCTGTACTGTTGGTTGCCCCATTACAGGAAGGATGTGGAAGCATTGGAAAAGGTGCAGAGGAGATTTACCAGGATGTTGCCTGGTCAGGAGCACAGGCCCTATGAAGAAAAGCTGAGGGATTTGGGTCTGTTCTCATTGGAGAGAAGGAGGATAAGAGGGGATTTAATAGAGGCATACAAGACGATCAGAGGATTAGATAGGGTGGACAGTGAGGGTCTTTTTCTGAGGATGATTACTTCAGGTTGTACAAGGGGGCATAGCTACAAATTGAGCGGTGACAGATTTAAGGCAGATGTCAGAGGCAAGTTCTTTACTCAGAGAGTGGCAAGGGGGTGGAATGCCCTGCCTGCCAATGTAGTTAACTCAGCCACATTAGGGGCATTTAAACAGTCCTTGGATAAGTATATGGATGATCATGATGGGATAGCGTAGGGGGATGGACTTAGATTAGTTCACAGGTCGGCGCAACATCGAGGGCCGAAGGGCCTGTTCTGCGCTGTATGGTTCTATGTTCTATGTACTCACACTGACACAGGCAGCAAGATTAACTCTGACACTCACCTCCTGGCATCATCCACATGAAGACATGAAGTATGGCTGCCAAGACCAGTTTTATAAACCCTAAGATCTGTCATTCAAACCCCTCTCTCCTCCCAAATCCCAGCTACCCATTCAGTTCGCAGCTGTCTCGACCTGGAACGCACATCCTTCAGATACGGAGCAAACCTAGAAGGTTCTTTGTGAGGTTAGAGGTTGGGGGGGGGGGGGGGGGGGGCAGCATGGTGCAGGGGTAAGGGGGGAGGAGGGATGACAGAAAGCTGCAACGCAGAAGTTCAGTCCAGTGTCTCCTGATTGTTTTACACACACACACACACACACACACACACACACACACACACACACACACACACACACACACACACACACACACACACACACACACACACACAATCCAAACTGGCTGTAAAATACCTTTATCCAAACAAGAGAACACAACCTTCCGCAGCCAGGAACACAAAATTATCCCACTGGTGAACACTGTATTTTCATATAGACTAACACAAGGTGTGAGTGGGACTAGGTAATCTGTAAAGACAGGGAGTTTACTTTTAATTAGTTTCTGAGAATGAACGCCAATCCATGTCACAGATGAACATCTGGGGATTGCATGGATCTGTTGTACAAGTGCAAGTTTGCTCATTGTACAAATAATCATGAGTTTACAAATCACATTCACCTCTTTCCTGACAATAGAGTGAGAGACATCACAGTGCTGTCCCACTTTCCCATTAATATATTGTCGGTAAAAGCTGGGAATTATCTGATTGACACAAATAGGGTGGATTTGAGGGGGGTAGGTCATGCCTCACAAACCTTATTGAATTCTTTGAAGAGGTGACCAAACACATGGGTGAAGCCAGAGCAGTGAATGTGGTATACATGGATTTAAGAAAGGCGTTTGATGAGGTTCCCTATGGTAGGCTCATGCAGAAAGTAAGGAGGCATGGATCGGGGAAATATGGCAGATTGGATTCAGAATTGGCTGACCCTTTGAAAACAAAGGGTGGGAGTGGATGGGAAATATTCAACATGGTGCTCAGTTACAAGGTGTACCACAAGGATCTGTTCTGGGTCCTCTTCCACTTGTGATTTATGTAAATGATTTGGATGTAGGAGTGGAAGGGTGGATTAGTAAAGTTCACAGGCGATACAAAGGTGAGTCACGTTGTGGACAGTGAGGACGGCTGTTCTAGATTACAAAGGGACATCGATAGGATGCAGAGCTGGGCTGAGAAGGGGCAGATGGAGTTTAGCTCTGAAAAGTGTGAGGTGATTTATTTTGAAACGACAAATTTGAAAGCAGAATATGGGGTTAACAGAAAGATTCTTGGCAGCAAGAAGGAGCAGAGAGATCTTGGGGTTCATGTCCACAGTTCCCTGAGAGCTGCCACCCAGGGGGATAGAGTGGTTAAGAAGGTGTATGGTGTGTTAGCTTTCATTAATAAAGGGATTGAGTTCAAGGGCCGTGAAGTTATGCTCCGGCTATGCAAAAGCCCGGTTAGGCCACGTCTGGAGTATTGAGTCCAGTTCCGGTCGCCTCATTAGAGGAAAGATTTGGAATTGCTGGAAAAGGTTCAGAACAGATTTACCAGGATTTTGCCTGGAATGGAAGGAAGGTCATATGAGGAAAGGTTGAGAGAGCTAGGGCTTTTCTCTTTAGAACAACGAAGGACATGAGGTGACTTGATAGAAGTGACAAAATGATCATAGAGGTATGAATAGAGTGGACAGCCAGAGACTTTTCCCTAGGGTGGAGGTAGCTATTGCAAGGGAGCATTGTTTTAAAGTGAGTGGAGGTTAGATGTCAGGAGACGTCAGAGATAGGCACTTTACTCAAGAGTGGCAGGGGCGTGAAATGCATTGCCGGAGAGGTTAGCAGTGTCGGCCTTATTAAGGGCATTAAGCACTATTAGATAGGCATATGGATGACAGTATAAGGCAGGGGTGGAGGTTAGGTAGACCTTAGGTTTAGGGTAAAAATTCGGCACAACATCATGGGCTGAAGGGCCTGTACTTTGCTACACTGTTCTACGTTCTAATGATGGCTGTGAAACCATTGTCAATTGTCAGGAAAAGCCAATCTGATTTGCTGATGTCCTTGAGGGAAGGAGACTGCAATACTTGTGTGGTCTGGTCTACATGTGACTCCAAACCCACAGCAATGTGGTTGGCTCCTACCTGCCCCCGTGCAATTAGGGAATAGTTTGTTTGCAGGTAAAGGGAAATCGGCTAAGTGGGGGGCTTTCAAATGTGTGATAAGGAGAGTTTAGAGGCACGATGTTTGTGTTAGAAAGAAATGTAAGGCTGGTAGGACTAGAAAATAATGGATGAATAAAGATAGAGGCTTTCGACAAGAATAAAAAAAAAATCATATATTAGATAAAATAACTGGTTTCAAATAAATCTCTTGAATAGAATAAAGAATGGAGGGCATCCTTAAGAGGGAAATCAGGAAGGCAAAGACTGGATATGCAATAGCCTTGGCAAATAACATTAAGGATAATCCAAACAGATTCTACCAGTAAATTGAGAGAAAGAGAGCAACAAGACAGAGAGTAGGACTCCTTAAAGGTCATCACATCTTAAACATGTTTTTCCTCTCATCTTAAAAAAAAAGTTACTCTCACTCTGATTATCCCCTCCCCACCACACAAGGAGAAGGACACCTGCCATCCCTTTATCTACACCCTTCATGATTTTATGAACCTCTCATCAGGTCACACCTCAACCACCTAAACTCCTGTGAAAACAGCTTACTTTGTGTTGAACCTCAGGAGATGGGAAGAGATATTAAATAAATATTTTGCACAGTTTTTCTGTGGAGAAAGAAATGGAGGCTGAAGAACTCAGAAATAAATACTGATGTTTTGAAAACAGTTCACATGTACAGAACAGGATGCACTGAATGTCTTAGAAAACAAAGGTGGGCAAATCTTCATGACCTGATCTAGTGTATCTCAGAACGATGTCAGAAGTGAGGGAGGAAATTGTGGGGCCGCTTGCAGAAACATTTGTATGATCTACAGCTACGGTAAGGTGCCTTATGACTGCAGAGTGACTAATGTGAGGCCTTTGTTAATAATGGGGGGCAAGGAGAAGTCTGAGAACTGTAAACCTGCGAGTCTGACTTTGGTGGTGGGTATGTTATTGGAGGTGATTCTGAAAGGTAGGATTTATATGCATTTGGAGATGCATGGAATGATTAGAAATAGTCAGTGTGGCTTTCTGAGAGGATGTTAACAAACTTGATTGAGTTTTTGAGGCAAAAAAGCATGTTTAGTAAGTTTGTGGGTGATGCCATAACTGGTAGTGATAACTTATCTACGATTACAAAGAGATCTTGATCAACTAGCTGAAGAGAGGCAGGTGGGGTTTAATTTGGATAAATGCAAGATATTGCATTTTGGTGAAACAAACAAGGGCAGGACTTGAACAATTAAAAGCAGCATCTTGGGTAATGTTATAGAACTGAGGAGCCTTGGGATTCAGATCGTTAAAGCTTGTGTCACAGAAGGTAGGGTAAGTAAGAAGATGTTTACACTGCTTGCCTTCATCACTAAGACCTTTGAGTATAGAAGCTGGGACATTATGTTGAGGTTGTACATGTTGATGGTAATTCCTCTTCTGGGGCACTGTCCCCAGTTCTGGTCACACTGTTACAGGAAGGATATTATCGAGCTGGAGAGGGTTCAGAAGAGATTTACCAGGATGTTGCTGGGAATGGAGAGTTTGACTTTTAAGGAGAGGCTGGGTAAGCTGTTTTCACAGGAGCTTAGGTGGTTGAGGTGTGGCCTTAGGAGGGGTTCATAAAATTGTGAAGGGAGTAGATAAGGAGATGGCAAGTGTCCTTTTCCTAGTGTGGCGGGGAGGGGGGTATTCAGAGTGAGTGTAACTTTTTTTTTAAAAAAATGAGAGGAAAAAGATTTTTAAGACGACATTAGGGGATTTTTTTTAAACATAGAGAGTGGTTCATGCGCAGAATGAACATCCAGAGGAAGTGGTGGGTATGGATACGGTTACAATGTTTAAAAGATATCCAGATAAGTATATGGATAAGAAACGTTTGGAGGGTATGGGCAAAGTACAGGCAGGTGGGGCTAGTTTAGTTTGGGATTATGGTTGGCATGGTCTGGTTGGACCAAACAGTCCGCTTCTGAGCTGCATAAATCTATGAAACTAACTCTCACTATCCAAGTTCCTTCGGTTATTACAACCCTCCCTGTCGCTGTCAACTCATCCAGCCTCACAACTCTCCTGTCCCTATAATTTCCCTTCAGCCTCACAAATCTCCATCACGATGTCATCTCCTCCACAATGAAAACCCTCTGGTTTCACAAACATCTCTATCTCTGTAACATCCCCCAATCTCACAATCCTCCCAGCTTTTATCTTCTCTAGCCTCAGAACCCTCCTTACCTGTAATCTCTTGGAGCCTCACAAATTGATGATATGTGCTTGTCTCTAATTCCAGCTTTATGAGGACAGATGCCTCTTTACTATTTCTTCACTTGATGGGGGCACTTTCAGATTCTTCTGCCGAAGCTCCAGAATTTACTCATAAACTGTTCCACCTCTCTACCTCACTTTCTTGCCAAAAGTATTCACTAGTTATGTGTCATGTATTCCAATATCACCTTCTCTGATATGATTTCAAATGTAACTTGTCATATTTCTATAGTAAGTGTCTCAGAGGTCTACAGTACAGAAAAATGCTCTGCAGTCACCGAGGTTGTGCCAATAGAGAAAACTATTACCTAACAATTCTCATCCCATTTTCCATGGACTTTCCTGCCTTGGAATCACAAGTGCATGTCTATATACATATTAAATGCTATCAAGGGTCTTTGCCACCCTTACAGACAGTGAGGTTCAGCGTAATCGTCACTGCATAATGTCATCAGACACAGGAACACAGAGCATCTGGGTCTGCGAAAACCAGAGATCACCCATACTTTGGCAAGGATGGCAGGGTTGCTCAGGGGACGTAGAGGAAATTTACTCAGGTGGTTTAAGGAAGGAGGGATTTTACTTACATGCTTAGGGTTTTTTAACATGTGACATGGGTGTTGCTGGTACACGAGAACAGGTGGACTTTCCTTCGCAACTTCTCCCCTTGCCTGGGACGTGGTAATCTTCAGGTTAAACCACTACCGGTTATCGCTGTCTAATGAGAAAGGAGCCCTTTGGTCACAGAAGACAATGGTGACTTTAACTTTTACAGTGATGCTATTGTGCCTCGGTGGTGGAGAGCAGAAACATTGAAGGAGGTGGATGGGACACCAGTCAGGCACAGCACTTTGTCCTGGAGGATGTTCACTTGCATTAATATCGTTGGGGGCTGCACCGATGCAGGCAAGTGGAGAATGTTCCAACGTAATCCTGATGTGTGTCTCATAGATAGCAAACAAACATTGGGAATCAGGCTTTTGGAGAAACCGAGATTCCTCTCCTTGCAGCAAGGGAAGTTGAGGGGAGATTTGATATAGAGATGCTGACGTAAGGTATACTTTAGAATGATAAAACTTACACTCATCAGTTGATCATAAAGGGATTACAGGAGAAATGTTAATGATTTTGGGGACTTCAGGGAGAATTTTTATGCAGCAAGTGTGTTGGAATTTAATACTCACATACAATGCAAATATCCAGGTCCTGACAAATTCAGCAATTCTTCAGAGTTTGACATTATAATTATTTTGAGATTCCCACCTGCAAGTCCATTTGTAATAACCTGTAATACAAATTCAGAAAATCGACCACTATCAGCCTCGGGTAGAAGTTCGGCACAGCCCTGACCTCTGGCAACAGGATGGCTGTGCATTCTCCCTGCTGCATATTACCCTTTATGGAGGTCAGCAGTCAATTCAGGGGAATATTATGTGGGTTTCTATGAGTTTCTGCCTTGGGTCTTCATGGGCCTGAACACAGCAGCAGATCTTTGACACATGGGGCAGAATGTTCCAAGAGTTAGTGAGATGTGGACAGCAAGATTTGAGCCTGTTTCTTTCCTTCTGTGTGGCCGCTTTATCTCATCAATAAGACATTGTGTGTTAAAGGCTAATGCAGCTTAAAAGGACAAGTTGTCTCTATTCTTAATGAGTAGCAAGTTCCTTCCAATCTTTCCAAACAATGTTCCCTAAAACGAAAGTGATCAGATATGAGCAAGGGTGCCCACTACTCCCAATAGGGAGTATAGAAGAATGCGGGAAGATCTCACAAAGAAAGCAGAAGTCAAGTTTTGTTAGGGTGACGAACAGTTTACAGACAGATATAAATAGGATAAGTGGGCAACAAGTTGGCAGATGTAGTATAATTTGGGAAAATGTGAAGTTGTTCATTTTGGAAGAGACAACAAAAGATCAAAGCATTATTTAAATGGTGAAAAGGAGAGAAAGCTGCAACACAAAGTGACTGGGGGGTAATTGTGCAGGAAACACAAGAAACTAGCACACAGCTGCAACAGCTAATCAAGAAGGGTAACAGAATGCTGTCCTTTATTACAAGGTGCTTGCAGTTTAAGCAACTGTACAAAGAACTGGTGAGACCGCATCTGGAGTAATGTGGGGAACTTTGGTCTATTTCTTTAAGGAAATATTGGAGGCATTCCAGAGAAGGTTAACTAGGAGGACCTCTGGTTTGGAAGAATTATCTTTTAAAGAAAACTCTAAACACACTGAGAATCGACTAACAGGATTTTGGAAGATTGAATTTCACTGAAACATAAAAGGATTCACCAGGGGTTTGACAGGCTAAATGCTGAAAGGATGTTTCCCATCATGAGTGTGTGTCGGACCAGATTCGTGATCAGTCAGGAAATCAAGGGTTACGTTTCAGAATCGTCAAGCTTTGGGCAACATAGACACGGGTAAGGGGTTCAGGAGCAAATGAACTGACGTGAAGTGGAAGGAAGGAACATTTTAGAGACTGAAATTTCTGGTGTTTATGATTGAGTAGATGTGAGGCCAGATGTTATCTTGGAGTTAGATACGACAGCAATATTGTGAAGGGTGCAAAAACAGAAAGAATTGCAGATGCTGTAAAAATCAGTCACAAAAACAGAAGTTGCTGGAAAGGCTCAGCAGGTCTGGCAGCATCTGAGAAGAAAAAAAAAAATCAGAGTTGAAGTTTCAGGTCTAGTGACCCTTCCCCAGAACTGCTCTGAGGAAGGGTCCCTGGACCAGAAACATGAACTTTGATTTTATCTTCACAGATGCTGCCAGACCTGCTGATTGTGAACAGTGTAGTTCAGCCTCAGGCACTTCCCAGCGAGAGGGAGGGAGTCAGCAGTGTAGCAAAGTAATTTGTAATAACAACTGAAGGCAATGGGCCTAACTAAAGTTTTACCAGAGGAAATTTCAGCTAATCGATTTAGTGGAAGCATGATAAACAGTTTTATAATGAGTACCAGTGAGGCAATGGACAGGGGGGGATGGTGAGATTGGACACTGTCAGTGTACATGTGAAAATAAACATCGTTCTTTCAGACAATGTTCCGCAGCAGCAGTATCTAAGCAGTAACTGCTTCACCATTAGGAGCTCTTTCTACAGTTACCAAGGCAACATAGTCTGTAATTCCTACTCTAAGCTTTCTAAATGTGCCTTTCTCCTTTTTAGACATGCACAAAAACCTGTTCATTTGACAATGATTTTGGTCACCTGACCCAAAAACTTCAATTGCGGCCTCATGTCAAACGTTCCTTAATAATATTTGTGAAATTATAGATATGATTTTTCAAAAAAAAGACTTATTAATTTTGACATATATCATCTTTTGACTATTGCTGTGTGAATGATCTATAACTTCATACCTAACTGCATTGTGGAAGCACCATCACCAAACATCACCGTCTGCACAGTCATCAGGAGTTTTCGCAAAGATCGCTGGTGTCTGTGGAGAAACAGAGTTGATGTTTCAGGAGTGCAAAACGAATTACAGGGAATGAAAATGGTGCAGAATTTGAAGGTCTTGCTGGAAAAAGAATTCCTGACTGTGAACGATATTGTGGAAACATGAACCTCGTAAGATGGTCGGTGATGGGCAACAGTAGAAAATTCACAGAAAAAAAATCTGTGAAAGCGACAGTAAAAGAGTAAACAGAGCTAAATACACCCTTTATAAAAGACAGAAGAGTTTAGGTATATTGACGAAAAGGTGATCGCGGAGCACAGAGACGAATCAGGCCAGAGTTAGCTGTCATGATCCTACATTCTGGGAAAAGAAGAACAAACATTTCTCTTGGCTGAAATCTCACCTCCGCCAATTCTCCGCGAACACGCTCTACCAGGGGAGGGTGCGCATGCGTCCCGCTGAAACCTGCCCGAACAAAGTTGGCGGCGGTTCATTTGTCCTGCGGCTCATTTCCCCCAACAAAGATGGTGCCGGTCAGTCGAGCCTTTCGCCGTTCCAGGTGTTTTCACGTTTGCTGTAAGCACGGGACTGGGAGTTTCAAATTTATGTTTTCCCACGTGCACTAAGTTTTTGTAAACCCTCCCAGCTCATACGAATAGCGTTTCCCTCCCACTTTTTTGCTGTGTATCGCTTTCTTTACCGTGTCCGACAACTTCCGCAGACACCCAAACCCTGGCCACAATGACACTCCGCAGCATGCGTGGACGATCACGTGGTCTACTATATGTCCCTCCGATTGGTTGGAGGTGCAGGGCTTCCCTCCAGTACCGCCTCCTGTCCTCCTAATGGTTCTCCTCTGATGTCAATCATCCGGGCTCCGGGGCGAATTGAAGCATGCGCAATTCCTGCTTCTCCTCATGTGCTGCAACAAGAGTTACTTGTATAGAACCTTTCTCATTGTCAAATCTCTTAAGGTGCTTCACAGATCGAAACTTTGCATAAAGAGATCGATTTTAAAGAGAGGGTGAGGGAGGGAATTCCAGGGGCTTGTATCCTCGGCAGTTCCAATCATAGAATGATGTAGGTGGGTGAGTCAGAAAGGGAATATAGAAAAGCGAATTGCAGGGAGTGCGTAAGGCCTAAAGAACTGAGGAGTTCCAGTCTATCAGTCATAGAGAATATGGCTCTGCACTGTGTCCAAGCAAGTCATGACTACAGCGCAACAGAAGATTTCTGCTGTTTTCAATGAGTGTCAGATCTTGTATCGTGGGCTTACGAAACGTAACTGATCTCCACAAACAGGCCTGAGGTTAAGTTGGAGCAATGCTGAGATACTTTTACAGGAAGGGGGATAGCTGTTGTCTCCTGCTTTAGGAAAGATGTTAAACTTGAAAGAGTACAGAAAAGATTACAAGGATGTTGCTGGGGCTGAAGGGTTTGAGCTATCAGGAGGTTCTAAATAGGCTGGGGCTATTTTCCCCTGCAGCAATTCGGAGATTGAGAGGTTACCTCATCGAGGTTTGTATAAGTATGAAGGACATGAAAAAAAGCTGAATATTCAAAGTATTTTTTCCAGGGTTGAAGAATCTAAAAGGCAAGGGCATAGGTTAAATGTGAAAGGGGAAAGATATGAACGAAACTGAAGGGGCAGCTTTTTCAAACAGAGGATGATCTGTGTATGGAATGAGCTGCCACAGGAAGTGATGGAGGTTGGTATAATTGTAACATTTAAAAGTCATTTGGGTGGGAAGGGTTCAGAAGGAATGTGGGCCAAATGTTGGCATCTGGGACTAGATTAATTTAGGATATCTGATTGGCACGGACAAGTTGGAGCAAAGCGCCTGCTTCCATGCATGTTAATAGCAGTGCTTTTACCCAACATGATCGGTTACGAAAAGCAGGCTCAGATGTGAAAACAGGCCAAGCAGCATCAGAAGAACAGGAAAGCCGATGTCAACTTTTCTGTTCCTCTGATGCTGCCTCGCTGTTGCGTTGCTTTTGTGTTGACTCTGACTCCAGCATCTTGCAGTTTCAACTTATTTCTGATCTCAACATTTTGTTCAGTTTAATCTATTTTTCTAATGAACTTGTTCAGAGATGCCATTCCACAGCTACTGTGCCACAAGAGGCCCGTAAAATGTTGTACAATGTACTACTGAGGACCCTGATTGACATTAGAAAGTGCCCCTCAACTGCATGGTGAGCACAATGTGAACACGGACTGAAGTCAGCATTATTATTCAGGGACTCAGGGTTATTTTGAACAATTTAATTCCATCCCTTAATTTCAACCTTAACTTATATGTTAATATCCTCTGGGACAGGCAACAACAAATGTTTACTGCAAGACCTGCTGAATTACTCCGAACTTTTCTGAATTTAATTTAAAAAGAAATATTGAATGGCGTCGACAGAAATCAGCCGCACTATTTATGAAGTTTGCAGAACCTACTAGTATTCTAGTTGATAGATTAAGTTTCTATACTGAAGAAGAATCCCTGTTTGTTACAAGTAACCAGATTCAAGGTGTAGATACACAGTTAAGTTAAGTGACAAACTGCAACTTAACACTCAGCTCCCCTTTCAGACAAAGACCTGATATAAACAGGGAGAGATAATGCACATGGACGGAGAGAAATTGGAATATCAGTGCCACAGTCTTTCTTCACAATATTTATGACTTGGATGCAGGGATAGAAGGTACTGTACTCAAATTTGCAGCTGGCCGTTGACATCAATAATGCATTTGGCTGAGAGTAGAATCAAGGAGCCCAAGCAAAACTGGAATCAATGCGTATTGGAGGCAAACTCTTTGGTGGTTGGAGTAATACATGATACATTGGAAGATAATCTCAGCTCCAGGACCTCTCTGCAGCAGTTCCTCAGGGCAGCATCCTCGGCCCAACCATCATCAGCTGCTTCATCAGTGAGCTTCCCTCCATCTTAAGGTCAGAAGTGCGGATGTTTGCCAATAATTGCACACTGTTTAGCACCATCCGTGACTCCTCAGACACTGAAGCAGTCTGTATCCAAATACAACAAGATCTGGATAATATTCAGGCTTGTGCTGACAAGTGGCAGTAATATTTGTACCACATAACAGTCAGGCTATGACCATCACCAAAAAGCGACAATCTAACCATCACCCCTCAGCATTCACTGGTGTTCACGTCACTGAATCTCTCAACATCAACATCCTGGGAGTTGCCATTGAGCAAAAACTCAACTGGACTCCCCACATGAACGCAGTGCCTAAAAGTGCAGGTTAGAGTTTAGGAATACTGTGGGGAGTAACTCATTTGTGACTCCCCAAAGCTTGTACACCATCTGCAAGGCACATGTCAGGAGTGTGATGAATTGTCCCCACGTTATATTCCATCTGGCAAACTATTACCCATTGGCTTTACCGAACTATATCCATTTACAGAATCCATCTTCTATCGATAGCTCAATTTCCTGCTTATTTTCATGTAATCGCCCAACGTAGTTACAGTCCATTTGTTCCACTCCTCCAAGTCATCGAGATGGATTGTAAATTTTTGACGACCCAGCACTAGTCACTGTGAGAATCCACTGGTTACTTTCTGTCAAACTGATCAGGACTGATTTTTCCCGAGTGTTTGCTTTCTGTTTGATAACCAGTCCCTCCCCCGTTCTTGTGTAGCACATGCAAAAAGCTGTGGAAGAATGATGGGCGTTAGTCAGCAGTTCAGCCCCTCTAGCCCGATCCGTCATGTAATACAATCATAGCTGATGTCGTCCTGCCTCAGTTCCACATTACACTTATACTCTAATCTTTTAGAAATTAACGCTGAAATTGCACTTGCCTTCCTCACTGTCTGATGTACCAGAGCATGAATTTTCTGTGATATTCTCTGCACTTAACACCCTGAAGCTTCTTGACATTGAGATAAGAAGTTGGCTTTGTACTATGCTGACCAAAATGGATACCCACAATCTTGTCCACATTAAGTTTAACTGGAAAATGTTGGCCCATTCACTGAAACTATCCATTTTCATTTGTAAATCTTTACAGCTTCATTGCAAAGCTACTTTTCCACCCATTTTAATATCAGCTGAAAATTTGGTGAAGGTATCTTCTATACTTTCAACCAAGTAATACAAAAGATTACAAATAGTTGGGGCCTGAGAACTAAATTCTGTGGAACTTCACAAGTTCCAGTCACAAACTAAACATCGTAATGCCATCTAACTGCATGATGTTGGTTCACCAATTCTCTATCCAAGCTAATAAATTACTCCAACCCACCTGCTCTTACTTTACAGATTAAACATTCATCTGACGCCTTAACCAATACTTCCCAGAAACTCAGATATGTAATATCTCCAGAATCCCCAATATCCACATTGACTGTCACATGGTTAAAGAATTGAATCAAATAATTCAACTTGATCTAATCTCCATGAAACCATGCTGACTATGCTGGATTCTCGTCTGACTTTGCAAATGTGCTGTTTTTTTTAACTCGTAGATAATGGAATTTAACACTGTACCTTCAATCTCAAAAGTCTACTCACTACTTTTTATTCCTTAGTGAACATAGTTATTCGAAGCTCTTCTCTTTCTACAACCTTGTGTTCACTTTTCAATTCCTGTGTGACAGGCACAAGGTTGTAAATGGTCTGCTCTGATTGCTGTGTAAGAGACACGAATGGCTGAATGGTTCCATTCAGTTCCTAGTTTATAACTAGATGGGCTGAATGCCCTCTTGGTGTTCTTACATTCTGGTCGAGATGGCCAGAATTCCTTACTCCTGTTCCTGAGTAAGGCACAAGGTCTAAATGTCCTCCTGTTGATGTGGAAGTGGCTTGAAGGGACATGGAACCTTCCTGTTACTGTGTTGTTCAAGGGCCTCCTCATATTCATCCAACACAGCATCGAGATGCTGAACGGTCTCCTCCTCCATCCCTGCGTGATTGATCTTCTCCTGTTCCCATCCAACAGGCACGTGGCCTAATTAACTGCTCCTTTTCCATTGAAATGTCAAATTATTTTGAGTACTTCTCAGTTCCTGTGCAGCAGGCTTGATGGGCTGAATGGCCTGTTTTTTTACCAGTGCACCAACCTCCAGTCACTTTGCGGCCTCTTCCATCTCTTGTATCGCAGACGTGTGGAGGCTGAATGGACCAATACTGTTGTTTTGCAACGAGATAGTAGTGCTCCATGTCCTACTCTAGACCCTGTGAGATGGGATGGACGGACTGATTTGTCTCCTCCTGTAACTATATCAGGTTCCAGGAGCTGAATAGCCTCGTCCTGTTCTCGTGTAACTGGGTTGGAGGCTTGACTATACTTCTCCGTTCCTATGTAACAGGCTGGAGAAGCAGATCGAATTTCTCCATTTGCTGTAGAATTGGCTTCTGTTTCCGACTCCTAAGTAAAAATAAGATCATCTTTCATTCTTGTAAATTCCAATGTGTATCGGATCAACCTGATCTTCCTTTCCTTATAAGTTGTTTCATTCATTGTTTCCAATGCAACACCGTCCTTTCTTCACTGAGGAGATTTAACTTTATACACTACTCTAGATGTGATCTCACGAAGACCCCGTGCAGTGGCAGCAACAGTTTGCTAGTCTGTTCTAAGTTCCCACCCAGATTTGAGCCGCGTGAGCTATCGGGAGGAATGCACAACATTGTTGAAAGTTTATTCTCCTTCTCTACTCCACCAGCATAATGGAAAATCTTGTGAAATTATCACAATAAGGTTTGGGAAGACAGATTACATGTGGGAAAATGATCTCAGAATCGAGATAGGTCTCAGCAAATACCTCGTCTAAATCTCCCCAGAGCCCATGTTGCTCATATTCCACAGAACCTGGTAACGTGAAGCTTAGAAAATAGCAAGGAGAGGCAAACATTCGTGGGAATTATGTTTCAAAGTCAAATCTGCAATAAAAATGTTGAGAAGGTTATAAAACAGGAAACTAGATATACAAGTTTCTGGGTGCTGCAATAATAACGGATAAGTTCAAGTTGTGTCTAAACTATTTAAGCCAAGTGATTGCTAACTCCAGGAAAAATGGATTTCATGAGCGTGTATGAGAATGGTTTGCTTCAACAGTATGTTGAGCACCGAATCAGAGATCAGGTTGTTTTGGACTTGGTGTTGTGTGGTCTGAACACCGAATTGCGAGTCTTGCTGTCAAGGAGATGCTGGGAATAGTCATCATAATATATTGAATTTTACATGACGCCTGAATTCAAAACACTTGATGGTCTATGGGGCAAGTTGGCTTCAGTGAATTGCAAAAGTACATGCAAAAGATTCAATGCAAGACAGACAATGCCTGTTAATTATGGAAACACTGTAAGGTGTCTAATGTACATATATCCCCCAAAGTGCATTCAGCAAAAGAGAAAGGTGGTTCATCAGTGATAAACAAAAATGTTAAAGATTACATGAGATGAAAGGAAGCAGCTCATAAAAATACAAGACATTTTGGTAAGCAATGGATTCAGAGAAATGTAGAACCAAGAAAATCTAGAGCAAGAAATTGTCAAGAAAATTTAAAACAACGATTTGATTTACTATTGTCACACTTAATTAAGTACAGGGAAAAGTTTTGTTTTGCGTGCAGTACAAGCAGATCATAAAATGCGTGGACATACAGATCATAGGGTGTTTATACAGAGTGAGACATGCAAGGTTCTGGCAGGAGGTATGCAAAAACAAGATCAATACAAGACTTGGAATCAAATAAGTCCATTCAGGAGTCTAATAACAGTGGGGAAGAAGCATTCATGAATCTGTTGCAATTGTATTTAAACTTCTGTATTTTCAGCCGGACAAAAGTGGTTGGAAGAGATTATAACCAGTGCAGGATAGGTCTTTGATGATTTTGGTTGCTTTTCTACAGCAACGAAAAGTGTAGATAGAATCTATGAATGGGAGGTTGGCTTGCGTGATAAGCCTGGGCTGCATTCCCAATTTTATGGAAGATTTATGGTGCCAGGCATAGCAGTTGCAAGAATAGAAATCAACAAGCGGCTCAAAGACTGCGGAAAAAAGTCTATGATAGTTGAAAGGGAAACAAAAGCAAGGCCAAATGTGGGACAATTCATGCACATACAGGATAATTTATTGTAGAGAAATGAGAATTTAAAGGGAAACTAATCAGTTACTTTGTGTCTGTCTTCATGGAGGAAGGTCCAGATAATCGCCCAGAAATGACAAGTAACAATGGGACACGTGCAACTCAAGAGTAAGATCATTCATATCAGTAACCAGGTAGTACTTGGGAACATAGTACTTGGTGTGAGCAGAATTTTGGAGTAAGCGGCAATTGACATATTGATTGCATTGGGGATCACCATGTTATTTTTCTGTACTTTCTGAAAAGGCAGAAAGCCATTCTGGATAATGGAAGATTATGATGCAATGCAATGATTTAAGAAGGGATGAAGAAGGAGTGTGGCGACTACAGGCCAGTTCTCTTTCGTTCACACTTGGGAATCTATTGGAATTTATTATAAATGATGTGACACTGGATATATGGAAAGTAATTTGAAAATTGGAAAGAATGGTAATGTATTAAATTGATGATAATTGTTTGAAGATATTTCTTGTAGACATGGACAATGGAGTGCCAGTGGATGTGCTGCAGGTGGATGTTCAGGAGGAATCTTTTACGAACTTACTCAGAGATTTAGTGAGTAAAACTAAACCAAAGGGTATTGGGAATAACATGGTCAAATGGGAAAGTAAAAGTTAGTTTTAGCTTCATTTAAAAGGAATCGGAATAACGATGTAAGTGTATCCTGTAGCAAATGCCTAGAGTGTTGGTAACACTGTACCTGGAGTATTCTGCTCACTTTTGGTGTCACAATCTAAGAAAGAATATACTAACGACACAGTAATTGCAATGAACATTCTCCAGATTAATTACTTCAATGCCAAGATTGTCTGATGAGGAAACTCAGCCTGTGTTCTCTACTGTTTCAAAGAATGAGAGGGGATCTCCATAAAATTTAGAACATTCATACAGAGTGGACTGAACAAAACAAGGGCAAGGCGAAGTGCTGGCAAACAAGTTTGGGAGAAACCCAAGGTATTGTACTTACTTCAAAACCTATTAAAATTCTCATTGCACGAACTAGTATGGATTTTTGACCAGTTTCCAAAAGGCTATGTGATTCCAACTAATATTAGAAATCTGTAACTGAAAAGCTGTGCCTTAATGAGTTGAGGCGCTTCACATTCCAATATCTTATTATCTCCGTATTCACTCCTCCCTGTAATGATAAAGGCGGGGTTGATTTTTCTGTACGATACAGGTTTGAATCTTTTCCTTTATGGCTTCCTCCAACTAATTCAGATCAATAATTATAATTGTTGACTTAACAACTAATTAGTATGAGATATTGTTATCTATGTCTTATCCATCAGCTGCAGCCTCGAGCTTCTATTGTTCTCACATGATAAATGTTATAATCTCTGTCTTTTTCCACATTCACCAAACTTGAGATGTTACTGTCAGCCTTGTTCTGTTGCATCAACCATGGCAGCTATCGGCCATTTTGTGCTGTTGTTATGGCCATCCCTAACAAAACACCATCTCCGCATGGGGACCTATCACAAACCACACTGAGCAGGTTATTTCTCTGCTGCTTGACTGCTCTGACAAAAAAAATTCCACCAATGCTGATTGAGATTGAGAGAGTGGCAACTGGTAATTATTCACGTCTTAGGAAGCTGGACGTAGCTGAGTCGGTGCCCACATTGCCAGGTAGATGTCAGAGTTGGAGCTGAAATGAAACAGCTTCCCCAGGGACATGGCTTGTTGTGCAGCACAAGCCTTCAGTCCTCTTGCAGGAACATTGTCAGGGCCCATCGCCTCTGTCATATCTACTGTGTTCAGCTGTTTCGTGATATCCTGTGCAGTGAATCAAATTGGTTGAAGACTGACATCTGTGATTTTGTGAACTTCATGGTGAGAGTGAGACGGATCATCCAGTCAATACTTCTGGCTGTGCATGGTGCAGATACTACAGCCTCATTCTTTGCACTGATGTGTGGGGCTGGTTCCATTGTTTAGGATGGGGATATTTGTGGAACCGTCTCCTCCAGTGAGAAGTTTTAAAATCCCATCACCATTTATGACTGGATGTGGCAGAGCTGATATCTGATCTGTTGGTCTTGGGATGACTTTGCCCTCTGTATCAGGTGTTAGTCATGCTGTTTGGAATGCAAGAAGCCAAGCGCGGTCGATCTAACAGGTTGCCAACAATTTTAGGTTCACATTTTTCTGATCCTGGCATGTTTACCCGCTCTCATAGCTCGATGGGCTTGATGGTTTTGCGAGACTGAGGGGTTATCCCAGGAAAAAAAAATGTTACAGATTGTGGTTGAATATAATTCTGCTCCTGCTGTTGCTTTGGTCTACATCACCACATAAGTGTCCAGGTTTTATGCTGCGATATTTGCAATGTAATTGTGCTGCCTGTTCCCCAGTTCACACCGAGTCCCCATCGCCCCTGTTCACAGTGACCTACTCTGGGTTCTGATGTGGTAACACTTCCGTTTTAATATTCTTATTGTTCTAAGGGTCTTTCCATGGTGTCACATCTCCAAGTTGTCACATTCCTGCAAACCCTTTCTGAACATTTTCACTTCCAGTGGTGTCATCTTCTGATTTTAAAGTGAATGTGTTTCTCCCTGTTTCTTGCTCTGACCATGATTAAGAGCTCTGTAGTGTCAGTGATTCCGGCCTTTTGTAGTTTCAAAACCAATCAATTTGTGCACCTTGCACTCTCATTCACTTCCCGGGGTCATGATGCTCTGTGTTCGACAGGGCATTTGAGTAGGTTTTACACACATCTTTGGAATTTATTCACAAACTGAAATTGCTGAAGAAATGAAGCAGGTCTGGCGGCATCTGTATAGTTAAAGTAAAGTTAATCAGTTGAATCCAGTGATGATTTTACAAAGCTCCCAGTTTCTCCAGCAGTTTGTGTTTTTGTTTCCAATTTCCAACGTCCACAATTCTTTAATTTGTTGAAAATTTGTTTTGAGCCGAACAAAAAGAACAAAAGAACGGTGGTTGCTGTAAACTAGGAACAAAAACAAAGTTGCCGGAAAAGCTCAGCAGGTCTGGCAGCATCTGTGAAGGATAAAACAGAGATTGAGAATTGGTTAATTTGTAGAAAGCAAAGAGGTGTTTTTCCACTTAGCAATTAGTGGCTACTGGTGTGCCTAAGGGATCAGTGTTGGGACCGCAATTGTTTACAATTTACATAGATGATTTGGAGTTAGAGACTAAGTGTGGTGTGTCAAAATTTGGAGATGACACTGAGATGAGCTTTCCAGCAACGTGTGCAGAGGACACTGAAAGTCTGCAGAAGGATATAGATTGTCTAAGTGAGTGGGCAAAGGTTTGCCAGATGGAGTATAATGTTGATAAGTGTGAGGCCATACATTTTGGTAGGAATAACATCAAAATGGACTATGTTTTTAATGGTAAAAAAAATGCAGCACGCTGCTGTGCAGAGGAACTTGGGTGCCCTTGTGCATGAATCACTGAAAGTAGGATTGCAGGTGCAGCAGGTAATTAAAAAGGCAAATGGAATATTGTCTGTCATTGCTAGAGAGAAGGGGTTTATAAATATGGAGGCTATGCTGCACCCTATGCATAGGGTCCTGGTGGGGCCACACTTGAAGTATGGTGTGCAGTTTTCAAGTATATCCCTCACTTGAGACAGGACAGACTGGGACTGGAGAGGGTGCAGAGCCGATTCACTTGGTTGAATCTAGATTTGAGAGGATTGGATTATGAAGAGAGACTGAGTAGTCTGAGATTATATTCATTGGAGTTCAGAAGAATAAGGGGAGATCTGAGAGAAACATAATAGATTATGAAGGAAATAGATAGGGTTTAGGCAGGGAGGTTGTTTCCGCTAGCTGGTGAAACTAGGACCAGAGGGCATCACCTCAAAATAAAGGGAAGCAGATGCAGGAATGAGGTCAGGAGGAACTTCTTCACCCAAAGTGTTGTGAATCTGCAGAATTCCCGCCCAATGAAGTGGTTGAAGCTACCTCGCCGAATGTGTTTCAGGCAAGGCTGTATAATCTTTTGAACAGTAAAGGAATTATAGGTGATGTTGAGCGGGTGCGTAAGTGGAGCTGAGCCTCAAAAAGAGATCAGCCATGATCTGATTGAATGGGGCAGGCTGGAGGGGCCGGATGGCCTCCTCCTGCTCTTAGTTCTTATGTTCATATCTTCTTAATGTTTCGGGGCTTGTGACCCTTCCTCAGAACTGAGGAAGTTCTGACGAAGGGGCGCTGGACCCGAAAATTTAACTCTGTTTTCTCCTTCACAGATGCTGCCAGGCCTGCTGAGCTTTTCCAGCAACTTTGTTTTTGTTTGTATCTGGAGGATCTCAGCAGGTCTGAATGCATCTATGGAGACAGAGAAACAGAGTTAACATTTCAAGTCCAGCGAGATCCTTCTTCAGAACTGAAAAAGGTTTAAAAAGTGGACTTTTTCATACCTCGACAATGGTGGAGGAGGGATGACAGAGATCAGAGGGTGTGGATGAGCAGTGCAAGAGATAACGGGCTTTTAATTGTGGTGAAAGAGAAACAGATATAAATAAAGGTGTGAAGGAGGAAGTTGGGTTCTCTTTGTTGAGTGCAAAATAGACAAGACACAAAAAAGACTAGATCCAGAGGGACCTGGGGTGTGGGGGGCGGCGAGAAAGTATGAAAATATTGGGGTCAGGCTGTGAAGTCCTGGAATTGAATATTAAGACCTGCAGGCTACCAAGCACAAAGTGTAACATGAGGTGTTACACTAACTTGGGATGCCCTTCATTGAAACATTGCAGGAGCCGAGGACTGAAATGTGAGCATGAGAGCAAGGTAGTTTATTGAAATTGGAAGCAAGAAGAATGTCAGTGTTATTCCTACTGACAGAGTGGAAGTGTTTAACAAAGCAGTCTCTGTTTTGTCTAACCAGTGTAAAAGACACAGCGTTGTAAGCAGCAATGACAGCAGACTGAATTGAAAGTGTACAAGTGAAATGCTGCTTCACCTGGAAGGTGTGTTTTGAGTTGCTAAGAAAGGAGGAACATGTTTGTGATCTTTTCAAATATCCAAATTTATTTCATCTTCAATATTGACTGCATTGTTGTACGTTGGGACCTCTGCAGCAACAGCTTTAATCGTGTCTTTTAGACATGTTTGAGTCAATTTACTCGCAAGCTGCTGCCTACGCTCTTAACTACAGAGCCGTGGCAACAGTTTGTTTGTCATGTACGCTCCTGTCTGCTTCAAACTGATGTCCATATTTCAAATGCACTTGGAAGCTTGCTGTTTGGAACAGCCTTTTAAATTTAACCCTTGTTATGCTACAGCCTGATCAAACAATTTTCAATGTACACCACAACTTCCTTGACTTTTTTATACCTCTATTCATAAAACTGAAGATCCAGTGAGCCTTCTTCACAACATTTTTCTCTTGTCCCACCACTTCTAATCTCCTGTCTTCTGTGTCCCTCTCTCCTTAAACAAGGGGTTCTATTTGCCAGTCTTCCAGGACCCTCCCTGACTCCAGCGATTCTGGAAAGATCACCAGCAAAGCCAAACAATCTCCTCTGCTATCTCCATAGAATATGGCACGCAATCCATCTGATCTGGTCAATTTAGCCACCTATATATCATTCAGCTTCCTGGCACCTTCTCCTTACTGATGGTCACCACACTCACCTCTGCCCCCTGATTCGCTTGATGTTCTGGCTGGCTGCTGGTGTCTTCCACCGTGAAGGCTGATGCAAAGTCCCTATTCAGATACTCTATCATTTCTATGTTTCCAATAAGTACTCCAGCCTCATTTCCTGCAGCTCTGTGTTTGGTCATGCTTCCCTCTCTTCCTTGTTGTATATCTAAAGGCCTCTTGCAATCTTCTTTTATATTATTAACAAGCTTACCATCATATTTTATCTTCTCCTCCCTATTGCTTTTATTATTTATCCGAAGATGGGATTTGGAGTCTTACCAATCCATTGGATTTCCAATAGTCTGCAACACATTGTATGCTTTCTGTTTTGCTCTTATGCTGCCCCTGACTTCCTGTATTACCGACAGCTGCCTTGTCCCCCATTGAGTATACTTCTTCTCCCTTGGGAGGAATTTAAAATGTGCCTCTGAATTATACGAAGAAACTCCTGCCATTGCTGCTCCACTGTCTTCCCTGCTATGCTTTCCTTCCCATCAACTCTGGCCAGTTCTTTCGTCCTGTGTTTGGAGTGATGTTCCTCAATTGTAATCGCGTCACATCCACAAATGAGCAATATATTGAACTGAAAGAGGGAGGTTTGAGAGATGTGACACCGAGCACTATTGGAAGATTTATTAATAAGATATAAATGGAGAGAGAGACCGAGACAGAGAGGGAATATGGATGAAGAAGTGTAAAAATAGAGAAAACTACATTATTGACAGAAGTAAATGTACTTCACTATTTTGGCAATTTCTGTATGCTGTGGTCCCCTGTACAATATATGTAGAACAGAGTAACATGTTCACATTCTCTGTCTGATGCCAGAACTGTTATCTCCACTGGTATGACAGACACCAGCCATTGACAGTACCCAGCACGTCAGTATGTTTATTTCCTCGCAGTGTGTTAATTAATTGAAATAAGGTGGAACTCTCGAAGCAACAATTTATAATACACAAACAGATAGAGATGAGAGTGTGGAAACCCAGAAAGGGGAAATTCTTGAGAGAAAGGGAACAGAACACATCAGTTGAGAATCAACCAATGTTTAAATATTTTATAAATTTTGTACATTGTATGCATCATATTTTGTTAACCATGTCTCTGTTGTTAACTCTGAATGTCTCGTGCATACATAAATAGTCTTATCTATCTGCACACATTCACAGAGAATATCTATCGAATCATTTCTCCTCCATTCCAAGCTATCGTGTATTGTTTGCATTGTCATTCGCTATTCCTTCAGCCAAGCATATTCTGTTTCCTTCTCTGCATTTTGTTTTATTCGGGCTATAACAGGATATTGGTGTCTGAAGGTCATCTCTTTACTCCTGCCCAGTCTCCAGAGCCACTGTCGACCTATTCTTTTCTGTTTCTTAACCAATCACATAGATGCTGTCTCTGACTCTTTAATCCCAATAAAGAAGGCAGTTGGAAATGCAATGCTTACTTTTGAGCTTAGGCAAGAAAAGGTAAAGAAAGGTGCATAAACTGTGCAAAAATTGTTTGCAACTTTAGAAACAAACTATTGAATGTATTGTGTGAAATATAAAATGTTGCCTTGTCAGAGCAGTGAGGGGAAAATTCAGTGCAATCCACATTTCCTGTCTTTCTTCAGGGCAGTTGTGTCCATAGTTAGATTTTAGATTGTCAGTTGTAGGGATAGAGACTTCAGTGCAGTAACAACCTCTTGATTAGCTCTTAGGAATGCGATTACATTGAGCATCTCATGTGGATAACAACAGAATCATTGAACCTGTGCAGAGAAAGCAGCACCTTTTTTCCTTTACGTCTAACATTGTGAGAGTAGTTGGAGATGAGCAATACGAACAATACCAGGCGATGTCGCCATCCCACCCAGACCAGGTATTGTTGTTACCTTAAAAGAGTCAGAGTGAAAGGGGTTAACTGGAGCTGTTTGTTCTGTGGCTCGAATTAACGTCAGTTTCCATGAATACTATCTGTGTCACTAGTGGGTTTCCCTCTTCTATTAAGAAGGGCTTTCTTCCAACGTCTTATCCCATAGTATCAGCGGCTGTGTCATCCTCAACACGATTGGGATCAACATCTCCAGAGAGAGGGAGAGATCAGAATCTGTGAAGAGCAGATAGGGATGTTCCAATAGTGGATCAGAATCTCAAAACCATAGACGGGGATGTTACAACAATGTACCAGAATCTGAGAGTAACAGATTGAAATATTCCAACAATGGACAGGTGTATATCCTATGGCCTTTACTGGCTTTCTATCGATTGGGTACCGTTAACATGGCAGATAGAATATGTACTGATAGTTATTCAGGCTGGTTAATATCCCATCCTCGCTATTGTTGTGTTCCTGGTAAGTCTATCTATCTCTGTCCACTCATTTATTGTGTAAAACGTTGTGAACAGCGTCTCAATTTCTATGATCTATATTTGGCAAAGATGGAAACTATTGTATTCACTTTCAATTACAAACTCAATTCTTATTCCGTGGCTTTTTTCACCTTCACTGACAAACACCCGAGGAGGAACAAAAGTGTCTTTCGATTCCTCCCACTTCCTACAGACAAAGTGGGTGTCCATGGGCTACGCCTGCCTCTTTGTAGGTTACATGGAACAGTCCCTCTTCCGCACCTACACAGGCCCCAAACCCCACCTCTTCCACCGTTACATTGATGACTGTATTGGCGCCGCCTCTTGCTCCCCAGAGGAGCTTGAACAGTTCATCCACTTCACCAACACTTCCACCCCAACCCCAAGTTCACCTGGGCCATCTCCAACACATCCCTCACCTTTCTGGACCTCTCAGTCCCCATCTCAGGCAACCAGCTAGTTACTGATGTCCATTTCAAGCCCACTGACTCCCACAGCTACCTAGAATACACCTCCACCCACCCACCCTCCTGCAAAAATTCCATCCCCAATTACCAACTCCTTCGCCTCTGCCGCATCTGCTCCCAGGATGAGGCATTCCACTCCCTCACATCCCAGATGTCCAAGTTCTTCAAGGACCGCAAATTTCCCCCCGCAGAGGTCGAGAATGCCCTTGACCGCGTCTCCTGCATTTCCCGCAACACATCACTCACACCCCGCCCCCGCCACAACCGCCCAAAGAGGATCGCCCTCGTTCTCACACACCACTCCACCAACCTCCGGATGCAACGCATCATCCTCCGACACTTCCGCCATCTACAATCCGACCCCACCACCCAAGATATTTTTCCATCCTGACCCTTGTCTGCCTTTAGGAGAGATCACTCTCTCCATGACTCCCTTGTTCGCTCCACACTGCCCTCCAACCCCACCACATCTGGCACCTTCCCCTGCAACCGCAGGAAATGCTACACTTGCCCCCACACCTCCTCCCTCACCCCCATCCCAGGCCCCCAGATGACTTTCCATATTAAGCAGAGGTTCACCTGCACATCTGCCAATGTGGTATACTGTATCCATTGTACCCGGTGTGGCTTCCTCTACATTGGGGAAACCAAGCGGAGGCTTGGGGACCACTCTGCAGAATACCTCCGATCGGTTCGCAATAACAGTTCCCAGTCGCGAACCATTTTAACTCCCCCTCCCATTCGTCAGATGTCATGTCCATCATGGGCCTCCTGCAGTGCCACAAGGCTGCCACCCGAAGGTTGCAGGAACATCAACTATTATTCCGCTTGGGAACCCTGCAGCCCAATGGTATCAATGTAGACTTCACCAGGTTCAAAATCTCCCCTTCCCCCACTGCATCCCACAACCAGCCCAGTTCGTCCCCTCCCCCCACTGCACCACACAACCAGCCCAGCTCATCCCCTCCCCCAACTGCATCCCAAAACCAGTCCAGCCTGTCTCTGCCTCCCTAACCTGTTCTTCCTCTCACTCATCCCTTCCTCCCATCTCAAGCTGCATCTCCATTTCCTACCTACTAACCTCATCTCACCTCCTTGACCTGTCCATCTTCCCTGGACTGACCTATCCCCTCCCTACCTCCCCACCTATACTCTCCTCTCCACCTGTCTTCTTTTCTCTCCATCTTTGGTCCGCCTCCCCCTCTCTCCCTATTTATTCCAGAACCCTCTCCCCATCCCCCTCTCTGATGAAGAGTCTAGGCCCGAAACGTCAGCTTTTGTGCTGCTGAGATGCTGCTGGGCCTGCTGTGTTCATCCAGCTCCACACTTTGTTATCTTGGATTCTCCAGCATCTGCAGTTCCCATTATCTCTGTTCATAACAAGCATTGGCACATTTTGTCCTGAGCTGATTTATATCACAATATTCCCTTTATCACCCATAATATCCCCAGTTTTTGCTTCTGCTTCAGTGCTCTTTCTGAACAAACTAAAATCTTCTCCTTTCCAGTTGCAGCTCTCTTCTGGCCACTCTTGCAGTTCCTCTTATTTTGATTGTTTACTTATTCTTATCACTACCTGGACCTGTGTCAGTTGCAAAATGTGAAGCCAGTTTGATTCTAAAATGAGGTGGTTACAGCTTTGTGTCACTGGTTTCGGCATAACCCGTCAATGGCCGTCAAATGACAGTTTCTTTGAACTGTTTAGATTCTTGCACTCGCTGAGCAGGAGTGGGTGTCATGCCCATCATCTCCTAAGTGCAGTGCTCCGATGTATTCACTTAGTGACAGAGGCATCTCTCTTCATGTCATCCTCACTGACCCACTGCTGAGTGGGATACATTACTCTGTCTCCACAGAAGTACAGAAAATCTTCCAGAAATTCTACAGTGTGGCTGTGAAAATGAGAAACTGTGGGAGATTCAAATTTAAAAAGAAAGAGGAATTACACAAAACTCATTGAACTAAAGTTTTGTACGTTGCTCTGGTATGTCCCAGAGTCTACATGGCGGTGGTAATCAATCTCCTCTGCCCAACTAGTCCTTGTCAAAATATCCTCGTCCCATCTGCCTGGGTTTGGCCCATATCCCTCCAACTGTTTCCTATTTATATACATATCCAAATGTCGTGTAAAACTAGTAATTAGAAGAAATAATTATTGGCTCCCATTCAAAATTCTTACGAATGTGGAAATTCCGGTACCTGCAGAATGGAAAATAGCTGTTGTAACCCAGATAAAATCTGGAGTTGGAGGGAAAACAAAAAAAAAATAACATTTGCACAACTTGATGCCAGTTATGAGGAAATATATTGGAATCTTTTATGAGGACTGTGAAAACTAGACTCTTGGCGAATGGTAATATGATTTGGCAAAGTTAACTTTGATTCAGGAAAGGGAAATCATCTTTGACAAACCTTAGGAGTTTGTGTTAATTAAAGCATCTACAACTTTTGGATCTGCATCTAAATTATCCCCAGAAACGTCTTCCATTGCTGCTTCACATTCTTCCCTGCTAAGATTCTATTCCTGTTAACTTTGGCCACTTCCTCCCTCATGTCTTTGTAGTTTCATTTCTCAATTATACTCGTGTCACATCCAAAAGTGAGCAATACATTTAAACTGAAGGATCTAGGGCTGAGAGATAAGACATGGAGAAAATCTGGAGTATTTATTAACTCTATATATGTAATGCATTTATGAGAGAGAGAGAGAATGTGGATGATGAGATGAAAAATAGAGAAAACTAGATTATCGACAGAAGTAGATGTACTTTCCAATTTGTTTTGGCAGTTCCTGTGTGTTGTGATCCTTTGCCCAGTACAAGTATGACAGAGTAGTATGTATATAATCATTGAAGCATCCACAGAGGAGAACCAGTGGGAGTTGTTGAATTTCCAGAACACTTTTGATATGGTTGCACACTGGTGAATGAATAAAGTTGAAGCCCAGGTAAAGGAAAATATACGACATGGATTGAGAATTGCTTATTTGAGACAACACAGAGAGTTGAGCCCTTTTCCAGACTGAACACTGTTAACTTTGGTGTATCACATGTATCAGTGTTTGGACCACAGTAATTTGAAAGGCATTCAAACTATTTGGATGTGGCCAGCAATAGCATACATCTCATTTTGTAATGATTAATTTGTGCGAGGTTTGGAAGTGTTGTTGTCCAAAAGGCCTGCATGCCCTTGATCATAGGATGCCAAAAATAGTACATACAGAGGTATCAGTAATGAGGGAAGTAAATCGTATGGTGTCCTTCATTGTAAATGATTCAAGTACATAAATAAAACCATCTTTCAGCAGTTGTAGAGCCTTGATCAGAGGGCAAAAAAGGGTCTTTGTGTTCAGATTTGGTCTCATTTGTAAGGAAAGCTGTCCTTCCCACAGGCATGGTGCAAATGAATATCACCAGTCTCATCCCTGAGATGATGGTTCCATGAGGAAACGGACTGTTTAATCTGTAGTGCTGTGAAAAAATTAACAGACAATTCCATTAAAACTTAGGGTTGGTGGTGAACACTTACATCCAAAAAACACATTGATGTGGTGAGAAAATCCATATGTTATCTGTGTAAATACATGAAGATTTTACATGTAGAATTACAGAGCCCCATGTTGAATGAGAGAGAAATGCAGAGTCTGAATGAAATCTCCCCACCTTAATGTGTGACCCTACACTGAATGTCATGTTATTCACAATCGCGATAGCAGCCATAATACCCTCCTTCTGAACTGGTTAGCCATTCCAACCAGATTCTGATCTTCATAGAGAACACAAGCCTGTCCTCTCGGAGGACGTCACCTTGAGATTTTGCACAATACATTTGGCTTCCCACCTCATTGCTAGAAAATCACTTTAAAGTACCACATGTGTACCACGAGAAATGGACGCATGAGGAACAGCGTGAAGCAGACTATCTGTGCAGCCTCCGCTCCATTTGCTTGTCATGTTGGAGCATCAGTTACCTCACTGTGTTTCCATGTGAGTGACTGTAGGGGCTGAATGGCCTCCTCTTGTTAGTATGTCAGTGACTCAAGGGGCTGTACAGCAGGGCCAGGTGCCAAATTGGGCTTCCCTGGGTTCCTGTGTAACAGCTCGATGTGCGATCTCATGTGACAATGCTGTACCTGTATGAGGTTATTTTGTTCTGGATTCTTTTAAGAGCGAGAATGAACAAGAGGCACAGTGCTTTTTCTGATGAAGGGTCTAGGCCCGAAACTTCAGCTTCTGTGCTCATAATATACTGCTTGGCCTGCTGTATTCAGCAAGCCCCATACTTTTTACCAAAGAGGCACAAAGCTATCTCTTTAATAAAACTTGAGTAAACAGCTTGAGAGTCTTCGGTTTTTCAGAACGTCTGTCAACTATTTCACTCATGTAGCTCTGAATAAATGTAAACAGAAAGGCACCACAGACTTCTGGGGAAAATGATTCCCACTCAAAATGCCCTTTTAGAATTTCTTCTCATCCATCTTATAGAATCAGAAACTCACCCAGCACAGAAACAAATCATTTAGTCCAACTTGTCCATGCTGACCAGGTATGTAATCTGATCGATTCCCATTTTCCAGTATTTGGCCATTATCCAACTAAACCCTTCCTATTCATTTGCCAATCCAGGGGCCCTTTAACTGTGTAAATGCACCCGTCTCCACCACATCCGACTGTACTTTTTATCCACACACCACTCTCTGCATGAAAATGTTGCCCCACGTTCCCTTCTATATAGTTCCCCCCTCACCTTCAACATATGCACTTTACTTTTTGACTCTTGGGAAACTGATCTTGGCTATTCAGACTATTCATGCTCCTCATGATTTTATAAACCTCTGTAATGTCACCCCTCAGCCTCCAACACTCCAGGGAAAATAAAACTTCAAAATATTCAGTGTCTCCCTCTCGCTCAAGCCCTCCACTCCAGGAGCATGCTTGTCAATCCTTTCTGCTCCTCTCAAGGTTAATGACATCCTTCCTTTAGCAGAGCCAACCGATATGTGTACAATATTCTTAACATGGCCTCATCAACGTCCTGTACAGGAGCAACATGCCGTCCCAACCCCTATACCCGATGCTCTGTCTGATTAGGGCAAGCGTGATAAACGTGTTCTTCAGCATCCTGTCTACCTGCTCTTCCACTTTCAAGGAACTAAGTGATGAAGGGTCTGGGCCTGAAACGTCAGCTTTTGTGCTCCTGAGATGCTGCTTGGCCTGCTGTGTTCATCCAGTTTCACATTTTATTATCTTGCATTCTCCAGCATCTGCAGTTCCCATTATCTCTGACTGCACCCAAGGTCTCTTTTTATGGCAACAGTCCCCAGGACCCGAGCACTAACTGTGTAAGTCCTGCCCTACTTCGCCTTACCAAAAGCAAAACCTCTCATGTATCTAAATTAAACTCCATCAGCCACATCTTGGCCGATTGGCCCATCTGATCAATGTCCCATTGCACTCTGAGATAATCTTCACCTTTGTCCTCTGCACTACGTTTTGATGCCATCTGTAAACTTACTAACCGTGTCTCTGATATTCACATCCAAATCCTTTATATTAATGATGGAAAGCAGTGAACCCAGCACTCATACTTGTGGCACACCTCAGAATCCCTTCCAACAACTTACCCAGCTCTCATGTCAGCCTCACTGGTCTATCGTTCCCTGGCTTGCTGGGTCATTGTTTCCTTTTCCAGTCCCACTCCTCCACTGGTCACAGCCAATTTTAAATGTAACTCGGTTGGTGATGTGGCCGATAATATAGATGTCAGGCTGGGTCAGGGTTGGTGTGAGGAACAAGTCAGGCAGTTTTCTTGTTTAATCTACTAAAAAGCACGTTTATGACCAAATAAAGTTACTCCATCTATGATGGAAAGAAGAATGTAAAAGAGTTTGGATCTGCAAATATGTACATTGATATTTTGCCTTTCTATAAGTAATGACACACACACACACACATACACACACACACACACACACTCGTACATACGTTTGATGACAAACTTAAGTATTAATTTGAAAGAACTTTGTCCACATAATATTTGAACTCATGATAAAAAGAAAAATGTGAGATTGCCCCAGATGTTATTCTGCTTGCAAATGTGTTCTGTTTGCACAATTTGTTGGCAATGAGATTACTTCCTGGAACGGTTAGTTTTGGCTGAATTTCCTTTGCTTCAGGCAGTGGGAGCTTCCAATGAATCTGAGTCATGAATCTTCCACGGGTGGTAAAGATGGCTGACCAGTGTTTAGCTCTCATACATTGCTGGGATGAGCAAGAAAGAAAGAGAGAGGGAGCAATAGACCATTGCTAAACAGGGAGGTTACATTATTTTTCCCTCTCTGAGTTGAATCACTCAATAATGTTACTCGACCCCCCAAACTGGAACATGTGAGTTCCCCTTGGACGTTGTCAAAATTATATGTTGCCATCAATTTCCTGCTCCGTGTCAGTGCATCGTTGCTGCTGTCTTACACAGAACCATTTCCTTAGCAACAAGTGGGCCGACTTGATTTCAAGGTATGTTGAGATGTGCCTGCATAATTTAGAAATAAAGTGTTAATGTCTTCACACTATCTGTGTTAAAATGAATTTGTTGCATTCCTAAATAAATACAGAAATTACTAGAAAGGCTCATCAGGCTGGGAGCATTTATGAGGAGAAATCACAGTTAATGTTTCAAGCCCAGTGAATCTTCCTCAGAACCTGTTTTGTTTTTTCAATTACTTCCTCAGTTTTATTCTCCCTTACACAGGGAAATATCCATCAGGATTCACCAGCTACACTCTCTTCAAAATCTTATATAGTCAAGAACAACATTTCTCGTTCTCAGGTCTGAACTGTTAATCCTCCATAACACGATGTCTTCATCCCAGGACAGTGTATAGAGAACCGTCTTTGAAAATTTTCAAACACATTTTTGTTTCAGTTTAGGGCATTATAACTACAAACAGAGCATCAAATATGGTCTCAGCAATGCCCTGTACAGATGCAGAGAAACATGCCCAAGATCATACCCGGCACCCTTTGCAAGAACCAACATCATTCAATTCACTTTCCAAATCACTTGCCACATCTTCAGAATAGTATTATCTGATTTACGTACAGGACACACAAATCCCTCTGTAGCACCAACCTCTGCGACCCTTCTCCAGTCATATAATTTACTGATGTTTTATCCTTTCCCAAAAAATACAAACTGCCCATAACCCACCCTGTACTGTTTCATTTGCAATGCCGAAAGTTTGCTCATTATCATCCCCTGTCTAGAGCCCGTTGTAGATGCTCTGTCTCCACTTGTCATCTTATTGGATGACTATGCTGGTGTCCCCGCCAATGGAGCTCCAATCCTATCAGCACTTGATCCAAACCGGTAATCTAGTTTGTAAACCGTTGATGACCTCACACTGATCCCTGAGGAATTCCAATAGTTGCAGCTTTCCAAACTGAAAATAAATAATTATCTCTACTTTGCATTTTCTGTTAGCTAACCAGGGCTCGCTGTGTAGCAGCCGAGAATGGTTGCAGGGCCTCTCCTGTGGTTTGTACCTGGTTGTCAAAGCGTTTTTGAACACAGCAATGCACCATTTTGGCTATACGTTGTCAGATCATCAGGTAGAGTTTGTACTGTCAATGATTCTGATCCTTGAGCATTGAAAAAACAAGCACAGAATATAGAAGGTATATGGCTGTGTCGGTGCAGCCTCGTACTCCCACAATGATCTTGAACAGGTCATCTACTTCACCAACACCTTCCACCCAATCTTGAGTTGACCTGGACCATCTCTGATACCTCTCTCTCCCTCCTGGACCTCTCTATTTCCATGTCTGGAAACCACCTAGAAACTGATATCTATTTCAAGTCTACCAACTCCCACAACTACCGAGAATACACATCCTCTCACCTACCTTTCTGCAAAAATGCCATCTGCTATTCTAAATTCCTCTGCCTCCACCACATCTGCTCCCGAGATGAGACATTCCACTCCCGGGCATCCCTAATTTTCAAGGGCCACAACCTCCCCGACACAGTGGTCGAAAACCCCGGCAACTTGATGTCTCATATTTCCCACAATTCATCCCTCAGACCCCCTCCCTGAAATAACAACAAAAATAGAATATCCCTTCTCCTCATGTGCCACACCACGAACCTCTCGATCCAAAGCATCATGCTCCGGCAGTTCCGCCATCTATAATCTGACCCCACTACCGAAGATATTTTTCCATCACCACTCTTATCTGCTTTCCGGAGGGACGAGCCTCTCCTTGACTCACTTGTGTGGTCCACACTCCCCTCCAGCCACACCAGACCCGGCACCTTTCCCCGCAACCACAGGAAGTGCTACACCTGCCGCTACACCTCCCCCCTCACCCCCATGCCAGGCTCCAAGAAGCCTTTCCACATCAAGCAGATGTTCACATGCACGTCCGCTAATGTGGTATACTGCGTCCACTGTTCCCGTTGTGGCTTCCGCTATATCGGGGAAACCAAGCGGAGGCTTGGGGACTGCTTTGCAGAACACCTACGCTCGGTTTGCAACAAACAACTGCACTACCCAGTCGCAAACCATTTCAACTCCCTCTCGCATTCCTTAGACGACATGTCCATCCTCGGCCTCCTGCAGTGCCACAACGATGCCACCCGAAGGCTGCAGGAACAGCACCTCATATTTCGCTTGGGAACCCTGCAGCCTAATGCTATCTGTGTGGACTTCAGAAGCTTGAAAATCTCTCCGTCCCCAACTGTATCCATAGACCAGCCCAGCTCGTCCCCGCGCCCAAACCCATCCTTCCTTTCTCCCACCTATCCACTCCTCCCACTTCAACCCCTAGCCCCACCTACTACACACAAGCCTCACGCCCGTCTCCTTGACCTGTCCGTCTTCCCTTGACTGACCAACCTCCTCCCTAACTCCCCACCTACATTCACCTTGACCGGCGTCATCCCTGTCTCCTTGACCTGTCCATCTTCTCTCCACCTATCTGCTCCTTTATCCATCTTCTATCTGCCTCCCCGCCTCTCTCTGTCTTTATTCCAGAATCCCCTTCCCCTCCCCCATTTCTGAAGAAGGGTACAAGCCCAAAATGTCGCCTTTTCTGCTCCTCTGATGCAGCTTGGCCTGCTGTAATCATCCAGCTCTATACTTTGTTTTCTCAGATTCTCCAGCATTGGCAGTTCCTACTATATCTGCAGACTGCAATGTTAGGGAAAGAAATTCTGCAGACATATTCTGCATTGTGAAGAATCTCTGTTAGACATTACTGAACACCAGACATGACAAAAAAGCATAATTTTCATCCCCAAAAGATCATATTGCAGATCACTATTTCCCGCCTCTTAATATGTGGCTGCCCTCCTCCGTAAAACCATTAATTGTTACATGGCAACTAATTATACTCTAGGAACAAAAACAAGTTGCTCGAAAAATTCAGCAGATCTGGCAGCATCTGTGAAGGAAAAAAAACAGAGTTAATGTTTGAAGTCCAGTGACCCTTCCTCAGAAGTGATGGCAGCTGGGAAAATGTCAGTTTATATGCCAAAAATAGGGAGGTGGGTGGGGTAGAGAGTAAACGATATGACAGGGCCCAAAGAGAGAGACAGAATTTGGACAGAAATGGAAATGATAACTATCAGGCTGGGAGGGTGAATAGTTGTTCATAGGGACTGTTTTTGACCAACAAAAGGGGTGTGTAATGGCAGGGTATGTGGTAACAAGGCCTGGTGTGTCGGGTGGGGGCTGGGACATGGGAGAGTTAAGGCCCAAAAATTATTGAACTCAGTGTTGAGTATGGAGGGTTGTAGGCTCCCCAAGCGGAAAATGAGGTGTTGGAGATCACTTTGTGAGCAGCGAATGCAGTGGACTATATTCTGGAAAGTGCAGGTTAAGTGTTGGTTCACCTGGAAGGTACGTTTGTGCCCTTGGATACTGGGGAGGGAGGAGGTAAATGGGCAGGTGGTGCGCCTTCACCGGTTACAGGGGAAGGTGACGTAGGGATGTGGGGAGGTGTCGCGTGTCTCAGAAGGAACGGTCCCTGCGGAAGGCAGACAAGGGAGGGGACGGGAATATGTGTCTGGTGGTGGCATCTCCCTGAAAGTGGTGGAAATGGCATCTGATGATCTTCTGGACGTGGATGTTGGTGGGATGGTAGGTGAGGATAAGGGGAACCCTATCGCTGTTGTGGGAGGGAAGAGAATGGGTGAGTGCACAAGTGCGGGAGATGGGTCTGACCTGGTTTAGTGCCCTGTCGACAACAGAGCTGGGGAATCCTCAGTTGAGGAAGAAGGTCGAATGTCGGAGTTGGCCTCATCTGAACATATGCGATGGAGACGGAGGAACTGAGAGAATGGGATGGAGTCTTTACAGGAAGTGGGATGTGAAGATGTATAGTCCAGATAGCTGTGGGAGTCTGTGGGTTTGTGATGGATATTAGTGGCCAGTCTATCCCCAGAAATGGAAACAGAAATGTTGAAGCACGAAAGGGAGGGGTAAGAGGTAGACCAGGTGAAAGTGAGGGCAGGGTGCAAATTGGAAGCAAAATATTTGAAGCTTTCCATTTCCAGACGAGAGACAGAAGCAGTACTGTTGATAACATCAATGCATTGGAGAAAGAGTTGTGTGTCGGGGGCTAGAATAGGACTGGAAAAGGAATGATCCATGTACCCCATGAAGAGGCACGCCTAACTGGGGCCCATCCGGGTACCCATGGCAACCCCCTTACCTGAAGAAAATGAGTCTCCTCACCACCGGCTGGTCTGCAATTCCCCCCTACCACCCGCCTCCTCCTGCCTGCACAAGGCAAAGCAAGTTCAGGGTCTTTGGGAAAATGAAGAGTGGAGTTTGTAGGCCTTCTGGAGATGGGAGGGTCTTTCAAAACATGTCAGGGTTGTGTGGGGGGTGGGAATACCACTCGCTGGGCTGTGGTGTGGCAGATTGTGTTTAATTTGCATAAATGTGAGATATTACTTTTGGTAAAACAAACTAGGGCAGAACTTATGCAATTTAAATTAGGGCCTTTGGTTGTGCTGCAGAACAGAGGCTCGGCTGTCAGGTGTGATTCTTTGAAGTTTATGTAACATGTGGACAGGGTGATTAAGAAGGTATTTATTTTCCTGTGTTCGTTTTCTCAAAAGCTCTGAGTTCAGGAGTTAGGATGCCATTTTCACATTGTACAGAATGTGGGCGAGGCATTGTCTGAAGTACTGTGTCCAGTTCTGGTCACTCTGTCACAGGAAGGGTGAAATTATTCTGGAGCGGGTTTCGCAATAATTTACCGGGATGTTGCTGGGAATGGATGGTTTGAATTACGAGGAGAGGCTGGATAGGCTGGGACTTTTCTCAGTTGTGCGTAGGAGGTTGAAGATGATCTGACTGAGCCTTATTAATCATGAGAGGCACAGATAAGTTGAATGTCTGGTATCTTTTCTTGTGGTGATGGATTTCAAGACTATGCTGCTATTTTAAGTTTTGAGGAGCAAATGTTCGAAAAGACATGAGGGGCAATTATTTTACAGAGGGGTGCTTGTGTGTGGAATAAACTTCCAGACAAAATGGTGGAAGTGGGTACAGTTACAACATTTAAAAGACAATCAGATGAGTGCATGAAGAGGAAATCAGTTTGGATGGTGTTGTGAGCTGCTGCCCTCCCAGGCCCTCTCTGAATAAATCCTTGATGGTTCCCATCCTCTGCTGCTGCCTGTGCAGTGGCGTGTGGAGACCAGCAGAGGGTGGCATTGCATCACATCAAACAGCGCAGAGACTGTCAGACCTGCCCCACACAGAGACACACAGATACACGCACAAATACACCGATACTTACACAAATAAGGGGACCCTATCAGAATCTCTCTGGCTCTGTGGTTTGTCAATGTTTCATTCATTCCATCTGGTGTGTGTCGGGATTTCTGTTATTCCGTGCACGGCATTTCATTATTTGAGTCACTCCATGCGAGTACATCAGTATTTGCTCAATCCAGTGAGTGTGACAGTGTTTCAGTTGTTCCATGGGGACTGTGACTCTGTGAGATTTTCAATGCTTGATTATTGAAGATGTAAGGACAAGTTGGAAGACTAGTAAATATTACAGGTTAGTTTCAGTATCTGATCTGTCTGAAGGAGGAGGTGTAGGAGGGAGACTCCATGCTCCCTTCCTGGGAGCTGCTGGAGACGATGTGCTGTGAGCCCACCCTCCCGCCCACCGAGACCGTGGGGATTCCATTTGTACCGGCTCGATATAAAAGGGAGATGGCATCAGGGACACAGTTTCTAAGCTGTGCCAGGTGGGAATGGAACTGACAGTGGGTTTAAAGTGAGAATTACCCTTCACTGAACATTGCTCCTTACTCGGTCGGTGGGACGTGTATATTTTGAAATCTCCACACGGATCGTCCTGGTTCTCTCAGGCTCATTCCAGGGCCCTCCCCATGCGGCGGGGGAAGGTGGGTGAGGGAACTGATGTGGGGAACACCACCGCACTGCTTGGCCCTTTCTGTCCTATCCCAGGCAGTTTCTCCTGGAATGAGGGCAAGGGAGGGAGGGAATGAAGGTGAATGTGCGTGGCCCTGCTGTTAGTGATGGTGTAGGCGAGGGCGAAGTGGTGAGGAATCCGGATTGAATCAGTCGACAATGTTGATTCCATGCAGTGTTTTCAGTGTAGGGTGTAGCGGAGGTGGTGTTTGTGTGTGTGTGTGTGTGTGTGTGAGAGAGAGAGAGAGAGAGAGATGGAGCAGAGACAGTACGGTGATATTTATCCTGACGGAGCGGGGAAGGTTATTGTTGCCCTGTGTTGCTGGACATTTCTTCAGACTGCAGGTTCTGCACTGAGCTGGGTGGTGAGCTCAGGCCATGCTCGGTGGGTCTGGTGGTGTTGTTTCCTCTGCTAAAAGAATGGTCCTCCTTTGTACTTGCCCATGCACCAGGATCTCCATGTCCCTTTCGATAAATCTTAGTGCAATTGCCCCTTATCTGTCAGGCTCGGGGTAAACCGTGCAGGCTGGCTCCAAACTGAGAAAGTTCAAATGTGTGCCCATTGGCCTTTTAAAGATGGCACCTGTGCCAGGGCTGGAATACCTGGGCCATCCAGGCGATGGGAACTATTACCAGCCAGGATGGGTGGGAGATTCAGGCTGGCATTGAATGAGAGGAGTGCCATGTGCTGGGTGAGGGAGAAAATGAGAGGAGTCTGATAAGATAGCATCAGAAAACTAGCTCGGCCTCCAGCAGACTATCCCTCTGTCACACTCAATTCAAATGTCACTGAGGCAAACTGTTGTTAGATTCAGCCCAATGAGCCAAATACTGTGCTCACCACACTCAGTCACAAATGCAGAACAAATGCTTGTTCAAAACTCTCCATCATCTGAACTCAAAGCAATATCCTTTTCACGCATCATTCCTGAAAAACTGACCCATGTTGCAAGATGCTATCAAAATGTCTACATGTCAGCATTCTAAAACTTGTGAACACATCCTTCCATGGCACTGTCTCTCAATCTCCCCGCCTCTGTCTATATATCCAACCCATCCCATTTGTTTGTATTTAAACTGATGCCCCACCATCTCTCTCTGGCAGTAATTTTCACACCCGTGGACCCCTTGTCATGGCACATTGGCGATATGGAGCTGTAAATGGATGGGAGCCCCACATCCTGTCACTTCCAGCATGGGCTGCAAGCTTCCCCAGGCTGGGCAGCGATTGAACACAGCGTTACCGAGCACTGCACTGATGTGGTCTGTACAGATCTACACTCTGGGAGGGTAACTGCTCCGGGTTTACAGATCAGTTCAGTGGTGTTCAGTTCACAGTCCCCCCTGCTGGAGAGATATCTGGTCCGGGTTTATAGATCAATGCACTGGTGTGGTCTGCACAGCTCTCCGTGCTGGACTGATAGCTATTTGACTAATGAGGCCTGCACGGTGTCCCACTCTGAACAGATTGCCGGATTGTAATGAGCAGGACACTAGCCTGGTCTGCACAGTGCTCCATGCTGAACAGATATTTCATCTGGGTTTGTGGTGTCTGGGCTGGTTCTGTGAGGTGGATTGAGAATGTGAGATAACTGACCACTTCAGCTGACCTGGCAATGCCTTTAATTTGTGTTTGCCAGTTGTGTTGAGTTTGGGGAGAGATTTCCACCGCGAGGCTGAGTGGGTCTCACCAAAACTGATGGACAGAAGGGCCTTCGTGATGTGGGTCTTTATAATTCCATCACATTCCATAACCGACAGTCACCAGAACATTCTGTAATTGACATTCCCCGGAACATTCTGTAACCGACATTATTGGTGAATGGTTGGATGTCAGTTAATTGCACAAAAGATAAGATTCTGAGGGAAATGAACCCGTTCCAGGGAGGAGATACTGTTTCAAAATCCCCTCAGGGAGTTAAAGGGGTGAATACATTTTCCCTCTGTTCATGTTTCTTCACAACTGAAAATTGACCACAATTTAGACGAACAGACAGAATTTTTTATACTCTGTTTGTCTTCAAGGAACTGAGAGAGAATCCTTCAGGAATGCAATGTCTTCACCCTCTGTATCAGGAACTGTGAAGAAGTGACCTGTGACTGCGCTCGAGTGATCGAGTCTGTGGGAATGTTCCAGAAAACATCCGTTCTTATGGATATGTGTCTGTGTGTTTCGGGTGGGAGTGCTTCTTGTGTTTCACGTTGCATTTCTCACAAACAAAATTGAGAAATTACTCTTTGTTATTTGAGCTTTTTTTTCCCCAATAAATTGGTGACACATTTGAAAATGCCACTTGGTCGTCAATCAAACTGGTAACTTTGCCTCCAGGCTGATATATAATTTATTTGTTTTCCTTCCTCACAGTTAACGTAGTGACAATCTACATCCTGCTTTATAAAGATTGTGGATTGTCTCCATGTGTCAGATGTTACCTGGGGGCCATGGCAGTGGTGGATCTACTGGTCATTATCCTCGACCTGATATTGAGACACATTCCCATTGTTTATCGGGAACAGTTTTATTTCCTGCTCTCCATCCCCGTGTGTAATATCCACGCCGTCCTGCTTTATGCAGCCACTGACTGTTCTGTCTGGTTCACCGTCACTTTCACCTTTGATCGATTTGTGGCCATTTGTTGCCAGAAGGTGAAAAGTAAATATTGCAGTGAGAAAACGGCGGCTGTGGTTCTGGGAACAGTGACTGTGCTGAGCTGTTTAAAGGATATTTTCTGGTATTTTATGCTCACAGCTCGATATTGGCTGGGGAACGTCCCCTGGTTTTGTGAGGGAACAATCGATGTTCGATTCTCTCGTGTCTGGGTCACAATCGAGTTCCTCCACCACATTCTAACCCCGACTCTCCCATTTCTCCTGATTCTTGTGCTCAATGCTTTCACTGTCAGACACATTTTAGTGACTAGCAGAGCCCACAGGAGACTCCGGCCTCACACCAATGGGGATAGTCAGTGTGACACAGAAATGAGAAATCGAAAAAAATCCATCATTTTACTGTTTGTGATCTTGGCCAATTTCATCCCGTTGTGGTCAACATTAATGGTGTATTCTATATGGTTCTGTATGGAGTGGATTGGGTATGAATCTGTGTATCTACATCCCTTTGTGCAGGAACTGGGCTTCATGCTACAGCTCCTCAGTTGTTGCACAAACACCGCGATTTATGCCGTGACCCAGACTAAGTTCAGGCAGCAGCTGAAGAATGTGCTGAAATATCCCTTTACCCAAATTCATCAATCAATCAAATTCACTCATTCTCCAATCCATCCAGGATTTTCTCATTTAAGTTAAGTTTTTTTAGCAATGAAACAGCCTGTTGCTACAGTAACAGACTGAAGGTAGCGCTTGTCCAACCTTATCCTACAGGGGATTACAGGGAAACATTTTAATGATTCTCTTAACTCAGTGGGCCGGTGAGAAAAGGCACCATTCCACTGATTGTGTCTATCACTTCAATTTGTAATTGACAAATCTGTACATTAAACAGTACCAAGCAGCAGAGTGAACTGTATTATTGTTGCTGTTCCTCCAGTTTCCGGGAGGCATCGATGTGGCACTGGAGGACGCCCAGGATGGACATGTTGTCCAAGGAGTGGGAGTGGGAGTTGAAGTGGTTTGCGACTGGGAGGTGCAGTCGTTTGTCACAAACTGAGCGTAGGTGTTCGGCCTTCTGTGTGGTTTCCCTGATGTACAGGAGCCCTCATTGGGAATAGCAGATACAATAGACCACATTATTGCATGTGCAGTTAAACATCTGTTTAATTTGGAAGGTTTCTTTAGGGCCTGGGATGGGGGCGAGAGGGAGGTGTAGGGGCAGGTGTAACACCTCCTGCGGTTGCAGGGAAAAGTGCCGTGGTGGTAGGGCTCGTGGAGAGTGTGAAGCAGATGAGGGAGTTGTGAAGAGAGCAGCCCCTCAAAAGACAGATGAGGTGGAGAGGGAAGTATATCCTTCCCAGCTTCCACACTCGCCACTGGATCTCATCCCAAGACCAGCATCCCCCCAAACCCTGCCTCCTTGACCTGTCTGTCTTCTCTCCCACCCTATCTGCTCCACAATCTACCTTCTCTCAATGCTGCCCCTCTCCTTATTTATTTTTGAGCCTCCATCCCCCTCCCCCACTTCTGAAGAAGGCTTCCGACCCGAAACATCAGCTTCCCTGCTCCTCTGATGCTGCCCAGCCTGCTGTGTCCCTCCAGCTCCACACTGTGTTATCTCAGACTCCAGCATCAGCAGCTCCCACTGTCTCCCAGTGAGTTATCGTCAATGTTCAGTGACGTGATGGAAGGGAAGTGGACAGGGCTCTCAGGCATCACATTCTCAACAATAAGCTGCTCGCTGACACAATATCTTCTAATGTTCACTGTCTTTGTTTGTCCATAGTCCCATTTTGCTTCTCGCATTAGATTTATCACCTTCCTTCCACAACTTCTTCAGGAAGGGGGCGTTCACCCACCATCACATCAAACATGAGCTTTCCTCATGGTGGGCAAAACTCGAGGGATGAGACAGAGAGAGAGAGAGAGTGAGACAGAGAGATAGAAAAGGGGGGAGGAGAGAGATGGAGTGAGAGAGCAGGAGAGGCAGAGAGAGAGGGGGCAGAGACAGAAGGAGGTGGGGGACAGAGAGAGAGAGAGAGAGAGAGAGAAGATCTGCATCTCATTCCCGATTGCTCCAGCATCTGCAGTTCCCATTATTTCTGATCACAATTTTCAACTCACTGCGAAGCATCTTCCAAGGATGCCTAACCTGAAGAAGTTACCCTCCTCCCTCCGGACCAACCTCATGGGATCTCTCTCCCACTGCAATCCATCTTCGGTCCGCTTCCCCATCCCTCCCTACTTATTTCAGAATCCTCTCCCCATCCCACTTTTCTGATGAAGGGTCTAGGCCCGAAACATCAGCTTTTGTGCTCCTAAGATGCTGCTTGTCCTGCTGTGTTCATCCAGCTCCACACTTTGTTATCTCGGATTCTCCAGCATCTGCAGTTCCCATTATCTCTGATCCCGATTGCTCCCTTGTGTACTACCGTCTGCTGGCCTCCTCACGCCACTGCACAGGGATGGTAGATCATGGAAGCCAGCAGAGACTCAGTCAAAGAGGGAGAGTCGCCCACAGCAGTGTCAAAACACATACACACACATATACACACTTAGACACAGAGACACATTAATAAAATGTGAGGCTGGATGAACACAGCAGGCCAAGCAGCATCTCAGGAGCACAAAAGCTGACGTTTCATCTGATGAAGGGTCCAGGCCCGAAACGTCAGCTTTTGTGCTCCTGAGACGCTGCTTGGCCTGCTGTGTTCATCCAGCCTCACATTTTATTATCACACAGATAGACACAGCCACACACAAATGCAGAAGCACACACCACAAACACACAGAAACACACAGACACAAAGAAACAAAATGACATACAGATTCCATGTGCAGTAACTGACACCGCCCTGAGATTAACCATCTGTAAGACAGGTTTTGACAATCAGATAATTCCCAGCTTTTATGAATGAAATGCCAATGAGAAGGTGGGACAGTGTTGTGATGCCCCTTGGCTACTGTCAGGGAGAAGGTGAATGTGTTTATGAAACACCTGATCATTTGTGCAATGTACATACGCCCAATGGTGCAACAGATCCATGTCATCACTTGCTGTCCATCTGTGAAACTGATTGATGTTTATTGTCAGAAAATCTGGCTGCAGAAAACTCTGTTCCCTTTTCTGAATGAAATGATTTTGTAGCTACTTTGAAATTGCAGCTTTGTCGCTGTGTGGATTTCAGGTCTGGGGCCAGTGCGTGCGCGCGCGCGTGTGTGTGTGTGTGTGTGTGTGTGTGTGTATGTGTGTGTGTGTGTGTGTGTGTGTTTTGTGTGTGTGTGTGTGTGTGTGTGTTTTGTGTGTGTGTGTGTGTGAGAGAGAGAGAGAGAGAGAAGGAATGTGAGAGAAAGAGAGTGACTGTTTGAGGGGGGAACGGAGGGACAGACAGGAGCCATTGGACAGAACATTTGAGTTGTTGCTTTCTCTCACACCACCTCACACCCTGCTTTAATCTCACAAAGAAGCCTCTTATTCTGCTCTGTACCTGAGGAAGGTATATGTCAGGTAGAGAGAGCTGGGAACTGACTGGAAGAACTGGGATCTGGGAGGACAGAAGGGATTGAGGCACATGCCTGGGATAGAGGCAGAGAGGGAGTAGGGAGCAAAAGAAACCAGCGAGAGAGACAAGAAGAAAAAACCCAAGGAAAGGAGCAAAGAGAGAACAATGAAGCCACGGGGTGAGAGAGAGACGAGAGAGAAATGCCATTCAGAACAAGGAAAAGGACACAGAGGTGGGAGTGGGGAATAAATGCAGAGTACAGAGAGAGAAGGGCTGACAGAGAGAGAGAGAGAGACATTCCAGGGAGAGAACGAGAAAGGACAGGTAGAGAGAGAAATTGAAGGAGAGGAGATCAAATAGATACCATGGAGAGTGAGTGATGGAGATACAGAGAGGGGTGGTCACAGGTAGAATGACCATCAGGCAGAGAAAAAGGTGTGGAGTGAAGTGGACAGGGAGGTTCAGAAATTGGAAAAGCTGAACGTTAAAACAGTCCCTGCAAGAACTGGGGAAAGGGGTGAGAGTTGCGGGAGAGACTTGAGGAGGTGGGGTATTGGTGAACGGAGAGATGTGAAGGATGTGGGGGAGACAGAGATTTCTAGAAAGCTGTGGGAGGTACAGGAAGCCGAGAGTATGGATGCAGAGAGAGAGGGAGACAGTGCAATCTGTGGGATCAGACTGTGCAGCAGCCCCACATCATCTCGAGTTCCAGCTCCCAAATCAAATCTCCTCGGGGCCGGGGTGTGGAAAGGCAGAGAGAAATGAAAATTGAATGAATAAATAAAAGCATCAAGAGCGCAGCAAGATCCCATAGCTGGTTGGACTTCACAACCTGACATCTTCCCACTCCCCCAGCAGAGCCCCTGATGTTAAACTGAGAGAACGATGAACAGGAAGGTGCCTCAACCTGTCTCAGGCCTGTCCCAGTGTTTCTGTTTGAGGGGAGGGGTGGGAGAAATGTTTACTCCAGAGGCTGGGATTCACACACCCATCCTTACTCCCAGATTCTGTTTGTCTCCCTCTGTCTGTGCACAAGCTTCAATTTCTCAGAAGTTCCCCAGGGAGAGAGAGAGAGAGAGGCAGGGAAGAGAGAGAGAGAGAGAGAGAGAGAGAGATGGAAATTGATCACATCAAAGCCAATATATTTTGAAACAAAAATAACGAGGATCAAAACGAGATCCCATCCAGAGAATGGGAACAAATTTCATCTGGATTCCAGGGGCAAATGCTTTCTGACTGCCCCCAGGGTTTATTTTCTGAGAGACTGGGCAATGGCTCAGTGGTAGGAGTGACCCCACAGGGCCTGTGTCTCTCCCTCCCTCTGTGTTTAACCTGCCCCCTCCAGCTGGCTCTCTGACATTATGGGGTGGGTCGGTGTTGAAAAACGAGACCAATACCCTCCCCCCATACCCGGGACCGGTCCATTCCCATTCACCGGGCTCAGCCCCTGTGTCCATTCTGTCCGGGTTTGGTGCTGTTTCTACATTAAATATTAGAAGTGGATCTTCCACTGGTACAGTGGAATACTTGGAATACTGCGTCCAGTTCTGGGCGCCCTATTATAGGAAAGATGTGGATGCTTTGGAGAGGGTTCAGAGGAGGTTTACCAGGATGCTGCCTGGACTGGAGGGCTTATCTTATGAAGAGAGGTTGACTGAACTCGGTCTCTTTTCATTGGAGAAAAGGAGGAGGAGAGGGGACCTAATTGAGGTATACAAGATAATGAGAGGCATAGATAGAGTTGATAGCCAGAGACTATTTCCCAGGGCAGAAATGGCTAGCACGAGGGGTCATAGTTTTAAGCTGGTTGGTGGAAAGTATAGAGGGGATGTCAGAGGCAGGTTCTTTACGCAGAGAGTTGTGAGAGCATGGAATGCGTTGCCAGCAGCAGTTGTGGAAGCAAGGTCATTGGGGTCATTTAAGAGACTGCTGGACATGCATATGGTCACAGAAATTTGAGGGTGCATACATGAGGATCAATGGTCGGCACAACATTGTGGGCTGAAGGGCCTGTTCTGTGCTGTACTGTTCTATGTTCTATGTTCTATGTTCTAGTCACCTCTCTCTCTCTCTCTTTCCCTTCCACCCTGTGCTTTCCTCATTCTCTCTCTGTCCCTACCAATGTCTCCATCTCTGTTGAGTTTTCTCTTGCTCAATGCCTCACTCTCTCTCTATTCCCTCTCCATGTTTTGATAGCAGTGCCCTCTCCTGCCTCACATTTGCCCCGTGTTCCCATCTCCCCGCTGTGTCTGGGAGACATTTCCAATGTCTATGTCACAGTTTGGAGGATGACGGGGTGAAAGGGGTGGTGGGGAGGGCGTTTCAGACCTGGAGTGGGGGGAAAGAGGGATGATACACCCCACCCACTATCAGACTGTCAGAAAACTCAGCCTGGGTCCCCGTAGACATTCTGAGGGCGAGCTGTAGCCAAAGTGGGCACACAGCAAGATCCCACAGACTGCAGTATCCAGGACCTCGGATGGCTTCCCTTAACAACCTGTTGGAGCCCATCCACACCACCCCTACAGCGCCCTCACATAGAGAGGAGCTGACATAGGAATGAAGGACATTCTGCACTACAGGATCCCACCTGCTATCCCCTGCAATGCACTCACCCCTCACACTGAAGAAGCCTGAAAGATTGTGTATCATTACTACCCACTTTCAGAAGCCCTCCCTCCCCACCCGCCCCACCACATCTGAATTTGGAAAGTGTAGCCTCGCTGCTGTAAAGGAACAGCTGCAGGCTGTCCCCACACAGCAAGATCCCACAGGATACAAAGTGAAAAAAGGGTCTCCCCCACCAGCAAACATTGAAGTCTCCCATTTCAACTTGGAGCTGGGATCGGACTGAACACTGGAGTAACCTCCTCTCCCCTATCCCCCCACCCCAGATCCTGTCCCTGTTCTCCCCCACCACCACACCCACCTCTCCCTCTTTCAGCTGTCTCCCTTTTTCCCTCCTGCATCCCCATGCTCCCCTTACCCTACTCAGCTCAGTGAGATCCCACAAGTAGCTCCCCTCAAATATGCCACCCCCTCAAGTAGACATAGAACAGAGTCCAGGACAGGCACTTCGGCCCACAATGTTGTGCCAAACGTTTACCCTAAAACCAAGGTCTATCTCACCTCCAGCCCTACCTGAGATTGTCATCCATATGCCTATCTAATAGACACTAAAATGCCCCCAATGAGGCTGACTCCACTACCTGCTCCAGCAATGCTTTCCACCCCCCTACCACTCTCTGAGTAAAGAACCTCCCTCTGACGTCTCCCCTATATCTACCTCCACTCACTTTAAAACTATGCCCCCTCATAACAGCTACCTCCACCCTCGGAGAAAATCTCTGGCTGTCCACACTATCTATATCTCTGAACATTTTGTACATCTCTATCAAATCACCTCTCACTCTTCTTCGTTTTAAGGAGAAAAGCCCTAGCTCTCTCAACCTTTCCTTGTAAGACCTTCCTTCCGTTCCAGGCAACATCCTGATAAGTCTCCTCTGAATCTTTTCCAACGATTCCACATATTTCCTATAATGAGGTGACCAGAACTGGACACAATACTCCAGATGTGGCCGAACCAGGCTTCGTATAGCTGGAGCATAACTTCACGGCTCTTGAACTCAATCCCTCTATGAGTGAAAGCTAACACACCATGTGCCTTCTTAACAACTCTATCTACCTGGGTGGCTCAGGGAACTGTGGACATGAAGCCCAAGATCCCTCTGCTCCTCCACACTGCCAAGAATCTTTCCATTAACCCTTTATTCTGCTTTCAAATTTGTCTTTCCAAAATGAATCATCTCACACTTTTCAGGGTTAAACTCCATCTGTCACTTCTCTGCCCAGCTCTGCATCCTATCAATGTAACCTTTGTAACCTAGAACAGCCCTCCGCACTATCCACAACTCGACACCCCTTCATGTCGTCTGTGAACTTACTAATCCACCCTTCCACTCCTTCATCCAAATCATTCACAACAATCACAAATAGAAGAGGACCCAGAACAGATCCTTGTGGTACACCACTTGTAACTGAGCACCATGTTGAATATTTCCCATCCACTCCCACCCTTTGGCTTCTAAGGGTCAGCCTATTCTGAATCCAATCTGCCACATTTCCCCGATCCCATGCCTCCTTACTTTCTGCATGAGCCTAACATGGGGAACCTTATCAAATGCCTTTCTGAAATGTATCCTTCCCAATATGGTCCCCTGAAATGACCCCTGCCAAAATGACCCCTAGAATTTTGTGGCATTCAATTTTGAGCCATCCTCATTTCACACTCTCCTCTCCCTCCTTTCTGCCGCCTGCCCAAATCATCCACCCAACATGTTTCACTGCCTCCAAGTTATGCCCCTTTTTACCACCCCAGAAGTGTGTCCTCCACTTTTTCCCTACCCTCACAGTATTGTAGCCCATCTCCAAATCCTGTGCCTCCCCAAAACAATATTGCATTCCCCCCTCATAAATAATGTGCCCCTACCTGTTAAATATTGATCCCTTATATTGCTGCTTTCCCCATTTCAGTTGCTCTCCCCAAAGCTTGCCCTCCTTCCCAATTTTGGGACTCCCCCACTTTGCATTCCCGCTGACATTGCCCCCACAATAAATGTTTGCAACCCCTTTCAAAATTCCCCATCTTCATTTTTACCCCACAAAATGTTTCAACTCTCAGTTTGTAATTGCTACCCCCACCCAGCCAAATAGAGCTTCTCTCCCCTCCCAGTTCCCCCCTGACCACAACTCCACTGTATATAAATGGCACTCTGCATTTCCCTCTGTGGACAATCCCCCCTTCACATCACCAAGTCATTGCCCCCACCCTGGGGGCAGAGGTCACAGGGCATAGGGCGAGAGACTCAGGGACCTTTTCACTGACTGCCAAACAGTACAGCAAGATCCTGGTCCCCAGGCAGACCCTGCTCCCCTCATTGAGACAGGTAACCCCCCACCCAGCCTTTCAGTTTAGAGAGAGCAGGCAGGGGTGAAACTCAGGTGGGGCAGGGAACAGGAAGATCAGAAGGTGAGACAAGTGATGGAGAGAGAGGGCCATAGACAGAGAGAACTCAAGAGGAGAAAAGAGGCACAGATAGGCCAAGGGGGAGATAAACCATGGGGAGTGAGAGGTGGGAACAGACAGAGGGAGGGAGAGCAGTGAGAGAGAGAGAGAGACAGAGAGATAGAAAATCCAAGAGGAGAAAAGAGGCATAGAGTGACAGAAGAATAGTGAAGTCATGGGGAGAGGGGGACAGATAAAGAGAGAGGGACAGACAGAGAGAGAGAGGGAGAGAGGAAAACAGGGAGGATCCACTCCAATAACTATTCACCCCTCTCCACTCTGGCACAAGGTCCAAATCCACCCTCGGGAGAGAGACAGAGAGATACAGGCAGTCAGAATGAGACATGCCCAGGGAGGGAGAGAGACCAATGGGCAGGCAGGTAGAAAAACCCAGGGAAGGAGGGAAAGTGAGAGGGGGGGAAGAGAGGGAAGGAGAGAGAGAGACAGAGAAAGGTCCCAGGGAGTGAAAAGGGCAGGACGGAGACAGAGGGAGATGAAAAGATAGGGAGAGAGAAACAGAGAGTCAGGTAGAAAGGGACAGAAAGACCCCAGAGAGAGATAGAAGGACAAACAAGCGAGAAAGACACATGGACTGAGAGAGTGTGAAACCTGAGGATGGGAAATAGACGGCAGACAAAGAAAGATAGAGGAGAGAGACAGAGAAACAGAAAGGGAGGGAGACAGAAGGAGTAGAGAGAGAAAGATCCCAGGGAGAGAAACATGAAGAGAAAACCCAGGGGCAGAGACAGAGCAAGAGAGAACAAAAATACCACAGGGAGAGACAGAAGGGAGAGAAATCCCATTGAGAACAAGAAAAAGGGCAGAGAGAGAGTGGGAGAGAGAGAGGGAAAAATAAACTCAGGGAGAGAAACAGGAAGCAACTTAGAGTAAGAGAAAACCAGGGATAGAATGGAAAAGGACAAATGGAGAGGGGGAAATCCTAGGGAGAGAAATCCCTGGAAGAAAATAGGAAAGGATAGGGAAAGAGAGAGAGACAGAGGGACAGAGAGAAGTCAAGTGAAAGAAGAGCAGACAGAGAGATACCATCGAGTGTAGGTAACAGAGAGATAGTGAGGGGTGGCATGCAGATAGAATGACCGTCAGGCAGGAACAGCAAGATCCCACAGGACAGTGAGAGAGTGAAAGTGTATAGAGAGGTGAATGGGGAAGGTCAGAGTTCAGAAAGACTGTACCATGGAACAGTTCCTGCAAATCCCAGGAAGGGAGCAAGTGATTCGAAGGAAGGATATCAGAGGATCGGGGGAGAGTGGATCGGGGGAGATTTTAAGGATGTGGGGAAGATGGAGATTTATAGGAAGCTGTGAGAGAGACAAGAAGCTGGGAATATGGAGGCAGAGAGGAAGGCAGTGAAATCTGTGGGATCAGACTGTGTAGCAGCCCCATTTTTATCCCTTTGCCTGCCCCAAGCCCCAGCCCAGGGCTCAGTCCCTTGTGGTCCATACTCCAGAGACTGCCTGAGCCCCATAATTCATTTCCCCTGTGAGCATGTGAGTGTGAAAATGAACGACAAGGACACGGGATGGTTTATTATGATTCTCTCAGTCTCTCTCTCTCTGGGCCCAGCTCCTGTCTGACGATTCCTCACTGCAGAATGATTTGATTCTCTCCGTCTCTGCATCATCCCGAGTTTCAGCTCCCGAATAAAATCTCCTTGGGGGTGGAGGTAAGACAGAGCGACAAAAGTACCGAAAGCGCAGCAAAATCTCACCGCTTGCTGCCTTCAGCAATCTGAGGCATTGCCCACGCAAGACAGCACAGCAAGATCCCACTGCTGAACATGTCTGAACATCCACAATCTGCTACTGTCCTCACCTCACCCCACCCTGCCCTCCCCACCCAAACACCAGCCCAGCTCCTGATTTTAAACCCAGAGAACAGGGAACAGGAAGATGTCTCAAACTGCCTCAGGACTGTCCCAGTGTTTCTGTTTGAGGGGAGGGCAGGGGACATATTTACTCCAGGGCTGGGATTCACACCCCTTCACACATTCCCCATCCCCACTCCCAGAATCTGTGCGCCTCACTCTGTCTGCAAGCCTCAGTGTCAGATATCTCCCCGCCTGCCCCAACACAGAGACAGGGAGACAGAGACAGAGATGGGTGAGTGTCGGGGGGTGGTGGGGGGGGGGGGGGGCGGAGAGAGTGAGGCGGGGGAAGAGAGAGAGAGAGAGACAGAAAATAAACAGACAGAAATTGATCAAATCAAAGCCAGGACATTTTGAAGTAAAAATAAACAGAAACAAAGGCAATCCCGCCACTGACTGACCTCCAACATTTCCCCATTTTATCAGCAGTTTCCCCTGGTTTTGAACCCAGAGAAATGGAAGAGATTTCAGCTGGGATCAAGGGGCAGATGCTTTCTGACTGCCCCCAGGGTTTATTTCCTGAGAGGCTGAGCAGAGACTCAGTGGTGGGGAGTCACTCCCAGAGCCTGTGTCTCTGTCCCTCTCCATGTCCCACTCAGTGTTGAACCTGTCCTCTCCAGCTTGTTCTCTGACACTTTGTCGAGGCGGTAAAAAAAACACAAAGAAATGACCAATGCTCCCCTCTGCCCACTCCCATTCACCAGGCACAAACCCCATGCCCACTCAATCTGGGATTGGTGCTGTTTCTCCATGAAATATTCATGATGAACCTTCCAAAGTGCCCAGTCACCTGTCTCCCTCCCTCCCCGTCTCTGTCTCTGTCACTATCCATGGACCCATCTCTGTTGACTTTCTCCTGCTCGAGAATCGATCAATGTCTCTCACTCTCCCCATTTACACCATGTTTCATTAGCAATGCCCTCTCCTGCCTCACGTTTGCCATGTGTTCCCATCTCCCCGCTGTGCCTTGTGGATATTTGCAACATCAGTGTCACATTTTGGAGGTTGCTGGGGTGAGGGGACGTGGGGTGGCTCTGGGCTGCGGGAGCGGTGGGGAATGGAGGGATGACATACCAACTGACTAGACTCACTATCAGGCCATCAGCAGACTCAACCCAGGACCCTTTGTACAGCCTCGTGTTGCACGTGAGGGTGACCTGCAGGCTGCAGTGGTGCACAGTAAGATCCCACCAGCAGCTGTGTGTAGGACTGCTGAGGGCTACCCTCAACACCTTGTCAGAATCTGGCCCAACGCCTCCACGGGCTGCAATGTGAAAACAGGCCTCTCCCCCACTGAACCCACCAGCAAACATTACACTCCCCCATTTCAACTTTTGAGCAATTGGACTGAACACAGGAGTTAGCCTCTCACCACCACCTCCCTAGATCCTGTACCTAGCACCGCTAAACATGCCCACCTCTACCTGTTTCAGCTGTATTCCTTTTCCCTCCAACACTCCCATCTTCACCCCACCCCCACCTCCACACTCCCTGCTGTGCAGGGTCCCACAAACAGCAAAATGTGAAAATGGCCACACGTTGATGGAGGAGCTTAACTCATCCTCAACACCGGCGTAGAGGGAGTTGGGGGGGTGGTTTGGGTGTGTGGGATGTCAAACCTTGCAGTTTCTGCCCCTTTGTAATACTGAGCCGCTCCCCTGTCCCAGAGCCTGCACTGACACTCCAACTCTCTCACCCCCACCCCTCCCAGATATCAGGATAAGGTCCCAGTCAATGGGAACAATTCCCTCCATTCACCCGCAAACCTCACACACAGGCTGAGAGGGGCCAAGAGGTGGGATTGGGACTTGCGGTGGTGCGGGGAGGTCATGGGATCCTAGTCGTCCTTTCCCACATCCTGGCATCCCCATCGTACCCACTCACCTCTCCATTAAAATGACAATAAGTCCCAGCGGAGTTTCTCCCAGATATTCCAAGATGAAATGCAAGAGAGAACAGTTTGATGGATGGACAGGAGTATCCGGCTCACCCCTCCCCTCCCCTCTCCTATTGCCTTCAGCTCGCCAATACACTTCATTCGAGTGTTGCCTGTGAGATGTTATTGGGATAACATCCCATTGATTTCTATACTTCTATAAATTAAAGTCTTTTATCTGCATTTGATTTCTATACTTCTATAAATTAATGTCTTTTATCTGCCTACACATAGGTATGTAGGCACTGCCCTGAAGCTTCCTGCCCAGCTAGGAATTCAGTGTAAAGCTTTTGTAACTCCTTATCTTCTCACACATTGGTATGCAGACACTGTCTTAAGCTTCCTGACTGAATAAAATTAGAATTAAACTGTTTCAAATGGGGTTGAGTAAGGAACATTTGTAAAGGTGTGAGTCTTCTGAAGCATGTAACTTCTGTCGCTGGCAAAGGGGCCAGGGCACTGACTTTTTTCTAGCCAGACACACCAGCAATTTGAAATTACAATCTGTCCCGGTAACAACTTGAAATTGCCTCCTGCCATTAGCAGCCACTTCACTTGCAATCCAGGTCTTTTATGTTCTTGATGTAATAATTGTTTGGTATCCTGTCTTTGTCTGTTGTAATAATTGTTTCATGTAGCATGTCATTGTAAAATGTGAAACTGTTTTATGTATCAGGGTAACAAAGTGTGAAGCTGGATGAACAAAGCAGGCCAAGCAGCTCCCATTATCTCTGTTTTATGTATCATGTCTTTGTAAAGTATAAAAAGCGAGGACTGCCCGCTGCTCGGGGAGAATTACTTACGAGACTGTGCACTCTGTGCCGGGTTAAGTTCAGTGATTCTCCACAGCTTGTACTTGCTTGGTAATAAAAGGATTTGTGTTTTTCTAAACAGGTCAGTGCCTTGTTATTGCATCAAGTCTGTGAGGGTCTCCGAAAACGAACGACACTTGCACCTTTCATTTATTGCTTGCTGCCACGTGGCCTCATCTGAAACACAAATATGACTCACAAAGCTTCACATTGGGTTAGGATTCCTGATCTCCCCCAGCCCTCCCCTCTCCCCATCCTCATATCCAACACCCAGAAGGGGGTAAAGTTGGAATGAACAGACAACTGCACAGCAAGATCCCAATGTCTCGAGATCCCCACCCACAGCCCTTGTATCTATTCCCCACCTCCCGTACATACCCATCTCCCCACTCCCACAGCCCTCCAACCTCACTCCCATCCCCACCTTTCTAAACTTTTCCTCTCTGTTTCCATCTCTCTTTTCCTCCAACACGGTCTCTGAATTATGCCTCTGCGTCTGAAATGTTGTCACCCCTGCCATTTAGTAAACCTGGCCTGTCACACTGCAGCATTGACTGTCTAAAATGATGGGACGGTCTGGAGAGAGCGGTGGGAGTGGGGAAGACCTAAACTGAGGAATGGCAATGGAGAGAGGGAAAGGGGGAAGAGATAAAGTAAGAGAGAAAGAAAGAGCCAGAATATGGTCAGAGAGAAAGGGAGGAAGACCCCAGCCTGAGGAAAGTGCGTGGAGAAGGAGATGGACAGAGTGAGACAGAGAGACAAAGAAACTCTAAACAACATTTTGACACTGGGCATCTTGTTGCAATGTAGGCCACACTGCAGGTAATTTGACGCACAGCAAGATCCCACAAGCAGCAGTGCAACTGCAGACAGATGGTGGGTCTCACTGATGCTGGGTAAGGGTTCAATTCTGGCTCCAGGCTGACAAAAAGGGACCAATCCTGCTACTTCAAAATACTCCCTTCTTTCTCTCTGTGTCTCTCTGCCCTCCACCTCTGCTATCACTCTCTTTACGTCTCTCTCTCCCTTCTAAATCTCTGATCCTTCTGCCTTTGTTCCTCTCTCACTGGTTCCCTCTTCCCTCCCCTCATCTCTGATCATTTTCTCTCTCTCTCTGTCCCAGATTTAATCTTGCACATTGTAATCTTTATCTTTTAAAAAGACTGTGACATTGATATTTGAGGATATTCTGTTTGATAAACCAGGGCACTGTTTCCCAGCATTCTGTGCCAGTAATGCTGCAGGCCATTGATACACAGTGTGATCCTACAGGTCGCCCCTTCCTGCTCCAAAATGTGTTGAAATCACAATTTCCATTCAGGGAAGAGGCTATCAGTTTCTTCGGGACTCTCCTTATATAAAAAAATCACCCCCTCCATCCCAGGATATAATTTGGTAAATGGCACTTTCTGGAACAGAGTGATTGGAGCTGGGGAATGAAGAGATATTGGAGACCCCAGTTCTCTTCCCCACACGTGCCCCCTCCCCAGATCCCATCTCCCTTTCCCATCACAGCTACAAAGACACATCTTGTCCCTTCATCCCTCGCTCCCTCCCGCGAACACTTTTTGTCTACATCTGTGTTTTTTGTAAAAAATATCACCTTGTATAGCACAATATTTCTAACTCACCATTTTCAAATAATGATGGGTCATGTTGCTGAGTGTGAGATGTTTCTATTTGTTTGTCAAAAAAAAACAATGAAAGGAAGCTGGAGGGGGTTGAGGAGAGGAGACAGAGAGAGAAAGACAGAGATGCCCTCGCAGATACTCAGTGGATTGGAGTAAAATGGCCAAACAATATTTTATTTATGTGATTATCAATTTTGTTTCATCCTGGCCCGCACACATCACACATTACTCTGATGTGAGAATGAGTCTTTGGAGAGAGTTCCACATTTGTGGTTTCAATTTCCTCCTTGGGGAGTCCTGTCTGTCAGACACTCACTGGGAGGAGAATTAACATGTTTCTGTCAAATCCCAAAGCCCCACTTACTTTAACCCCAGGCTTTGAACCTGTTTTAAAAAAGTTACCTGGAGGCTCCTAAAAGAAAACCAGGGTACACCAGACAATTCAAATCTTGAGCTAATAAACAAACACACCGCACATGGGCCCCGCGGTGTGCAGCCTGTTGAACAGGCCTCTGGCCAAAGCCTGACCCCCCACCCCTCCTCGCTCTGGAGGAAACTTGTGTACAAGGGAAGGATTTCTTGTCCCATTGTAGTTTCAAAATAAATACATTATTACTCTGACATCAGAACAAATCTTTTGCGAGATTTCACATTTACAGTTTTAATTTCCTCCTTGGGGAGTCCTGACACATGTTTGTGTCAAATCCCATGGCCCCGATTACTTTCTCCCGAAGCTTCAAACCCTGGGCCGCAGCCTGTCCAATAAGCCTCAGGATGATGTCCCCCTTTGGAGAAAGCCCTTGTTCTATGTCTTGTGGGCCCCGAACGCTTCCCGTTTGGACCTACTAATCCCTTTGGAGAAAAAAAGAGACAGGAATGGTTGAAAGGCAAAGCAGAGACAGTGCAGCAAGATCCTGGGATTTCCTCTCTGTCACACAGACAATCTCTCAGCAACATCTGAATGCAAACATATCAGGTGATGAGTTGAGTTTCCATGCCAGTCCCTTTGTAAAGCTTTGAAATGGTGGGTTACCTGATTAAAACAGTCATAGCCTGTAACTACGGCACTGGGACAATTAATACACAGTAAGATCCCACATGCAGCAGTGAGCCAGCAGCCAGATAATCTGATTTTTTTCCCCATCTGTGATGCTGGCTCAGTTTAATTATTTCCTGTGACCCCAGAATCCGACATTATAGTTAATTCACAAGATCAAATACTCTCCCTGGCTCTCCTGTTTGTCCGAATCTTTCAGTTCTTCAAATCCTTCTCTCAGTGTCATTTTATCATGCTGCCGTGTTCCATAACCCACATTAAACCTCAGGGTCAAAAAGACCATAAGACCATAATACCATAAGACATAGGAGTGGAAGTAAGGCCAATCGGCCCATCAAATCCACTCCGCCTATCAAATCATGGCTGATGGGCATTTCAACTCCACTTCCTTGCACTCTCCCCATAGCCCTATATGATAGAGATATGACTCATGCAGGTCCCTCATGGGATGCAGTGGGAAGAATATTATCCCCCTCTGGAAGCAAAGTGGGTGGCCATGGGTTCCCGCTTGGGCCAAGCTATGCCTCCTCTTTGTAGGTTATGTGGAACAGTCCCTCTTTCACACCTACATTGGCCCTCAATCCCACCTCTTCCTCCATTACATTGATGATTGTATGAGCGCCATCTCATGCTCCCATGAGGAGCTCGAACAGTTCATCCACTTCACCAACACCTTCCACCCCAACCTTGAGTTCACCTGGACCATCTCTAATACCTCTGTCTCCTTCCTGGACCTCTCTGTCTCCATCTTGGGCAACCACCGAGAAACCAATATCCATTTCAAGCCCACCGATTCCCACAGCTACCTAGAATACACCTCCTCCCACCCACCTTCCTGCAAAAATTCCACATCCTATCCCTAATTCCTTCACCTCGAACATATCTGCTCCCAGGATGAGGCATTCCACTCCCATACATGTCAGATGTCCTCGTTTTTCAAGGACAGCAACCTCCCCCCCCAGTAGTCGAGAATGCCCTCGACCGTATCTCTTGCACTTCCACAACTCATCCCTCACACCCCGTCCCTGCAATAACCACCAAAAGAGAAGCCCCCTCATCCTCACATTACATACCACCAACCTCCAGATCCAAAGCATCATCCTCCGACACTTCCGCCATCTGCAATCCAACCCCACCACCAAAGACATTTTTCCCTCCACACCCTTATCTGCCTTCTGAGGGACCACTCTCTCCGTGACTCCCTTGTCAGCTCCACACTCCCCTCCAACCCCAACACACCCGGCATTTTTCCCTGCAACCACAGGAAGTGCTACACTTGCCCCCCCACCTCTTCCCTCACCCCAGGCCCTAAGATGACTTTCCACATCACTAGATGTTCACCTGCACATCTGTCAATGTGGTGTACTGCATCCGCTGTTCCCGTTGTGGCCTCCTCTGCTTTGGGGAAACCAAGCGGAAGCTTGGGGACCACTTTGCAGAACACCTACGCTCAGTTCACAGTAAACAACTGTACCTCCCAGTCGCGAACCATTTCAACTCCCCTTCCCATTCCGCAGACGACATGTCCATCCTGGGCCTCCTGCAGTGCCACAACAATGTCACCTGAAGGTTACAGGAACAGCAACTCATATTCCGCTTGGGAACCCTGCAGCCAAATGGTATCAATGTGGACTTCACAAGCTTCAAAATCTCCCCACCCCCCACTGCATCCCAAAACCAGCCCAGCTTCTTCCCGCCTCCCTAACCTGTCTTTCCACCTATCTCCTCCTCCCACCTCAAGCTCCACCCCCATCTCCTACCTACTAACCTCATCCCGCCCCCTCGACTTGTCTGTCCTCACTGGACTGACCTATCCCCTCCCTACCTCCCCACCTACCTTTACTGGCTCCATCCCCACCTCTTTGTCTGTCTCCTCTCCACCCATCTTCTCCTGTATCCATCTTCTATCCACTTCCCCCTCCCTCTTTATTTCAGAACCTTCTCCCCCTCCCCCATTTCTGAAGAAGGGCCTAGGCCCGAAACGTCAGCTTTCCTGCTCCTCTGATGCTGCTTGGCCTGCTCTGTTCATCCAGCTCTACATTGTGTTATCTCTTAATCCCTCAGGAAGTTTTTCTTTTTCAAAGCTTTCCTGGCCCCAGACATTTTGGAACTTCACATTGTAGCTTTCCAAACCAGAAATTCCTGGGGATAAAAGAGAAAAGCTTAGTTGAAAGGGGCAACTAAAGCATTTTGCAGCAAAATTACACAACAAGAGGCCAGGCGTATCTGCGCAACCCCACCTCCACGGCATTACAAAACATCATAGCAACACCAGACTACCAAACAAATCAGAAGCTGGTCATAAACCAGAGGTTTAAAATATTAATAAACACACATACACACGCACAATCTCAACAAAACAGGGAGAGCTGCTCACTACACAGTGTGTCAGGATAAAGCTGACGCCCTTCACCTCCTCCAGGACTTCCAATTCCCTGGCCCCCAACACCTCATTTTCACCATGGACGTCCAGTCCCTATACACCTGCATTCCGCATGCAGATGGCCTCAAGGCCCTCCGCTTCTTCCTGTCCCACAGGCCCGACCAGTCCCCCTCCACCGACACCCTCATCCGCCTAGCCAAACTCGTCCTCACCCTCAACAACTTCTCTTTCGACTCCTCCCACTTCCTACAGACTAAGGGGGTGGCCATGGGCACCCGCATGGGCCCCAGCTATGCCTGCCTCCTTGTAGGTTACGTGGAACAGTTCCTCTTCCGCACCTACACAGGCCCCAAACCACACCTCTTCCTCCAGTACATTGATGACTGTATCGGCGCCGCCTCTTGCTCCCCAGAGGAGCTCGAACAGTTCATCCACTTCACCAACACCTTCCACCCCAACCTTCAGTTCACCTGGGCCATCTCCAGCACATCCTTCACTTTCCTAGATCTCTCAGTCTCCATCTCAGGCAAGCAGCTTGTAACTGATGTCCATTTCAAGCCCACCGATTCCCACAGCTACATAGAATACACCTTCTCCCACCCACCCTCCTGCAAAAATTCCATCCCCTATTCCCAATTCCTCCTCCTCTGCCGCATCTGCTCCCACGATAAGACATTCCACTCCCGCATATCCCAGATGTCCAAGTTCTTCAAGGACCGCAACTTTCCCCCCACAGTGATCGAGAACGCACTTGACCGCGTCTCCCGCATTTCCCGCAACACATCCCTCACACCCCGCCCCCGCCACAACCGCCCAAAGAGGGTCCCCCTCATTCTCACACACCACCCCACCAACCTCCGGATACAACGCATCATCCTCTGACACTTCCGCCATCTACAATCCGACCCCACCACTCAAGACATTTTTCCATCCCCACACTTGTCTGCTTTCCGGAGAGACCACTCTCTCCGTGACTCCCTTGTTCACTCCACACTGCCCTCCAACCCCACCACACCCAGCACCTTCCCCTGCAACTGCAGGAAATGCTACACTTGCCCCCACACCTCCTCCCTCACCCCTATCCCAGGCCCCAAGATGACATTCCACATTAAGCAGAGGTTCACCTGCACATCTGCCAATGTGGTATACTGCATCCACTGTACCCGGTGTGGCTTTCTCTACATTGGGGAAACCAAGCGGAGGCTTGGGGACCGCTTTGCAGAACACCTCCGCTCGGTTCGCAACAAACAACTGCACCTCTCAGTCGCAAACCATTTCCACTCCCCCTCCCATTCTTTAGATGACATGTCCATCATGGGCCTCCTGCAGTGCCACAATGATGCTACCCGAAGGTTGCAGGAACAGCAACTCATATTCCACTTGGGAACCCTGCAGCCTAATGGTATCAATGTGGACTTCACCAGCTTCAAAATCTCCCCTTCCCCCACTGCATCCCTAAACCAGCCCAGTTCGTCCCCTCCCCCCACTGCACCACACAACCAGCCCAGCTCCTCCCCTCCACCCACTGCATCCCAAAACCAGTCCAACCTGTCTCTGCCTCCCTAACTGGTTCTTCCTCTCACCCATCCCTTCCTCCCACCCCAAGCCGCACCTCCATCTCCTACCTACTAACCTCATCCCACCTCCTTGACCTGTCCGTCTTCCCTGGACTGACCTATCCCCTCCCTACCTCCCCACCTATACTCTCTCCACCTATCTTCTTTACTCTCCATCTTCGGTCCGCCTCCCCCTCTCTCCCTATTTATTCCAGTTCCCTCTCCCCATCCCCCTCTCTGATGAAGGGTCTAGGACCGAAACGTCAGCTTTTGTGCTCCTGAGATGCTGCTTGGCCTGCTGTGTTCATCCAGTCTCACATTTTATTACCTTGGAATTCTCCAGCATCTGCAGTTCCCATTATCACTCTCTCCACCTATCTTCTTTTCTCTCCATCTTCGGTCCGCCTCCCCCTCTCTCCCTATTTATTCCAGAACCCTCACCCCGTCCCCCTCTCTGATGAAGGGTCTAGGCCCGAAACATCAGCTTTTGTGCTCCTGAGATGCTGCTGGGCCTGCTGTGTTCATCCAGCCTCACATTTTATTATCTTACATTTCTCAGTGAGTGGTTTGCAGACTCCACCTCTGACACATTGCAATGTCCCTCAGCCTGCTCATTAGGGAGGCCTCTGTGTGATAGAGATGATAATTCCCAGGACTGGAGTCTTTTGTTTGATCTTTCTGTCCATTGAGATGTTAATTCTCTGGCAGCAAAGCTTAACCATTCCTTGTTCGTTGAAACCTTTTTAAAGCCCTGTTAGTTCTGTCAGTGCAGTTTGAAAATATTTAACATTGGTCTCATAATAGCACCTGAGAGCCTGACTGCAGATGTCCCAAGAGACAGGAATGGAAAGATAGTGGGGATATTTGCTGAGGATCTTCTCAGGATTTTCCTGTTGTCAGTGTGGCTCCCAGGATCAAGCTCTCTTTCTCACTCTCTTCTGCCCCGTCTCTCCCTGGCCTCCACCACATATAGCCATTTCTAACACGACTTTCAAAATTTTGTTTCTTCTCCTCCTCTTAGAGAGGAAGAAGGAGAGGAGGTGACAAGATGATCAGAGGATTAGATAGGGTGGGCAGTGAGAGTCTTTATTCTCGGATGGTGATGGCTAGCATGAGGGGACATAGCTTTAAATTGAGGGGTGATAGATGTAGGGCAGATGTCAGAGGTAGGTTCTTTACCCAGAGAGTAGTAAGGGCATGGAATGCCCTGCCTGTGACAGTCATAGACTCACCAAATTTAAAGGCGTTTAAATGGTTGTTGGATAAACATACGGATGATAACGGAATAGTGTAACAAAGTGTAGAGCTGGATGAACACAGCAGGCCAAGCAGCATCTTAGGAGCACAAAAGCTGTCTTTTTGACGTGTTTCTATTGGAAAGCCGTGAGACTGTGTTGGGATCTTGCTGTGCAGATTTTTGTTCATTCCAATTTTAGCCCCTTCTGGGTGTTGTGTATGGCGATGTGGAGAGGGGAGGCCTGGGGGAGATCAGGAATCCTAACCCAATGTGAAAATTTGTGAGTCATATCTGTGTTTCAGATGGGGCCACGAGGCAGCAAGCAATAAATGGAAGGTGCAGGCGCCACTTGAATGAAATATATTGGCGAGCTGAAGGCAATAGGGGAGGGGAGGGTAGGGGTGAGCTGGATATTCCTGTCCATCCATCACACTGTTTTCTTTCCTGCATTTCATCTTGGAATATCTAGGAGAAACTTTGCTGGGACTTATCGTCAATTTAATGGAGTGGTGGATGGGTAGGGTAGGGATGCCGGGATGTGGGAAGGGAGGAGTAGGATCCCAAGACCTCCCCCTACTGTCCCATGACCCAATCCCACCTCTTGACCCCTCTCGGCCTGTCTGTGAGGTTTGGGGGTGAATGGAGGGAATTGTTCCCATTGACTGGGACCTTGTTCTGATCTCTGGGAGGGGTGGGGGTGAGGGAGTGGGGTGTCAGTACAGGCTCTGGCACAGGGGACGGGGTCAGCATTAGAAAGGGGCAGAAACTACAGGGTCCCTGATGTCCCTCCCCCACTGTCCTCTACTCCAGAGTTCAGGATGAGTTAAGCTCCTCCATCAACGTGTGGCCATTTTCACATTTTGCTGTTTGTTGGATCCTGCACAGCAGGGAGTGTGGTGGTGGGGGTGGGGTGGAGACGGGAGTGTTGGGGGGAAAAGGAATACAGCTGAAACATGAGATATGGGAACTGCAGATGCTGGAGAATCCGAGATAATATAGTGTAGAGGTGGATGAGCACAGCAGGCCAAGCAGCATCTTAGGAGCACAAAACTTTGATGTTTCAGGCCTAGACCCTTCATCAGAAAATGGACTAGGCACGAAACAGCAGCTTTTATGCTCCTAAGATGCTGCTTGGCCTGCTGTGTTCATCCAGCTCCACACTGTGTAATCACAGTTGAAACAGGGAGAAAAGTTGGGCATGTTTAGCAGGCCTAGGTACAGGATCTAGGGAGGTGGTGTTGAGGGGTTAGCTCCTGTGTTCAATCCAAGCCCAGCTCCAAGTTGAAATGGGAGAGTTTAGTGTTTGCTGGTGGGGGAGGACCTCTTTTCACTTTGCAGCCTGTGGGATCTTGCTGTGTGGGGACAGCCTGCAGCTGTTTGCAATACAGTAGCGAGGCGACACTTTCCAAATTCAGATTAAGCAGGGCGGTGGGGGAAAGGGTTTCTGAAAGTGGGTTGTAATGATACAGAAACTTTCAGGCTTCTTCAGTGTCGGGGGGGCGGCGCGGTGGCACTGCAGGGGACAGCAGGTGGGATCCTGCTGTGCAGAATGTCCTTCATACCTATGTCAGCTCCTCTCTTTGTAGGGGTACTGTGATGGTGGAGGATGGGCTCCTGCAGGTTGTTAAGGGAATCCATCAGAGATCCTGCATACAGTAGTCTGTGGGATCTTGCTGTGTACCTTTATGGGCTCCATGTCTCCCTCAGGCTGTCTGCAGGGACCCAGGCTGAGTTTTCTGACAGTCTGAACGTGGGTGGGGTGTATCATCCCTCCTTTTGCCCCCCAGGTCAGACATGCCCCTCCCCACCACCTCTCGTCACCCCCTCACCCTCCAAAATGTGACATGGACTTTGCGAATGTCTCCCAGACACAGCAGGGAGATGGGAACACGTGGCAAATGTGAGGCAGGAGAGTGCATTGCTGTCAAATGGAGAGGAAATAGAGAGAGAGGGAGGCATTGAGCGGTTCTCGAGCAAGAGAAAGCTCAACAGAGAAGGAGACATTGATAGGGACAGAGAGAGAAAGCACAGGGCAGAAGGGAAAGAAAGAGAGAGGTGACTGTACAAGTGGAAGGTTCATTTTTAATATTTAATGTAGAAACAGCACCAATTCCAGACCAAATGGACATGGGGGCCGAGCCCGGTGAATGGGAGTGGTCCAGGATAAGGGGGGCATTGGTTTTGTTTTTCAACACCCCCCCACCCCATAATGTCAGAGAGCCAGCTGGAGGGGGCAGGTTAAACACAGAGGGAGGGAGAGACACAGGCCCTGTGGGGTCACTCCTACCACTGAGCCATTGCCCAGTCTCTCAGAAAATAAACCCTGGAGGCAGTCAGAAAGCATTTGCCCCTGGAATCCAAGTAAAATCTGATCCCATTCTCTGGATTTAAAATCAGGGGAAAGTGCTAAGAAATTGGGGAGACTTTGGAAGTCAGTCAGTGATGGGATCTCGTTTTGATCCTCGTTATTTTTGTTAAAAAACATATTGGCTTTGATGTGATCAATATCCATCTCTCTCTCTCTCTCTCCCTGGGGGATTTCTGAGAGACTGAAACTTGGGCACAGACAGAGGGAGACAAACAGAATCTGGGAGTAAGGATGGGTGTGTGAATCCCACCCTCTGGAGTAAACATTTCTCCCACCCCCTCCCCTCAAACAGAAACACTGGGACAGGCCTGAGACAGGTTGAGACACCTTCCTGTTCATTGTTCTCTCAGTTTAACGTCAGGGGCTCTGCTGGGGGAGTGGGAAGATGGCAGGTTGTGAAGTCCAACCGGAAGTGGGATCTTACTGAGCCTTTGATTTTTAAAAAAAAATTATTTTCATTTCTCTCTTTGATTCCACACCCCGGCCCCGAGGAGATGTGATTTGGGAGCTGGAACTCGGGACGATGTGGGGCTGCTGCGCAGTCTGATCCCACAGATTTCACTGTCTCCCTCTCTCTCTGCATCCATACTCTCAGCTTCCTGTACCTCCCACAGCTTTCTATAAATCTCTGTCTCCCCCACATCCTACACATCTCCCTGTTTACGAATACCCCACTTCCTCAAGTCTCTCCCGCAACTCTCCCACCCCTTTTCCCAGTTTTTGCAGGAACTGTTTTAACATTCAGCTTTTCCCATTTCTGAACTTCCCAGCCCACCTCTCTCCACACCTTTCTCTCTGCCCAACGGGATCTTGCTGTTCATGCCTGATGGTCATTCTATCTGTGACCACCCCTCTCTGTCTCTCCATCACTCACTCTCCATGGTATCTATTTGATCTCCTCTCCTTCGATTTCTCTCTGTGCCTGTCCTTTCTCGTTCTCCCTGGGATTTCTCTGTCTCTGTCAGTCCATCTGTCTCTATTCCGGATTTATTCCCCACTCCTACTTCTCTGCCCTTGTTCTGAATGGCATTTCTCCCTCTTCTCTTTCTCACCCCGTGGCTTTATTGTTCTCTCTCTGCTCCTTTCCTTGGGTTTTGTCTTCTTGTCTCTCTCACTGGTTTCTTTTGCTCTCTACTCCCTGTGTCTCTATCCCTGCTTGCTTCTCTCTCTCTTTCTATGTCTTTCTCTATCTCAGTCTGTCCTCTCTCAATACGTCTCCTGGGTTTCACACTCTTTCTGTTGCTGTTCCTCTCTTGTCTCTCCTTCCATCTCTCTCTGGTCTTTCTGTCCACTTTTATCCATCCCTCTGTTTACCTTCCTACCTGTCTGTTCATCTCACTCTGTCTCTGTCTTGTGGGAGCAACATATTTGTGGTGTAAAACTCAGGGTGGGGAATGTCTAAAAGTGGGAAAACATTTGTGGAAGGGGGTTAAATTTGATGGGACATAACGTGGGGTGTTGAAAAATTGGGATGGGGAACTGAAATGGTGAAACAGAATATTTGAGGGAACAATGTTTTGCAGGTGGGGCAAAATATTTCTAAGGGTAGGGAAATGCAATATCTGAGGGGGTAATATTGTTTTGCAGGCACGAGATTTGAGAATGGCATGCAATACTGTGAGCGTGAGGGAGACAGACCGAGGAGGGGGAAAGACGAGGGAGAGAGGGACAATCCCCCTGCAATTACTATTCAGCCCCCTCTCCTGACTCTGGCACTGATACCAAATCTGACCCCAGAGAGAGTGACAGAGGGATAAGGATACACAGGCAGACAGAGAGTGAAACTCCCAGAGAGAGAGAGAGAGAGAGAAGGGTAGATAGTGACAGAAACCCAGGGAAGAGAGCGAAAGATCCCAGGGAGAGAAACAGTGCAGGACAGAGTGGGGGACACACCTCTCGGCGGGAGGGGGGGGGAGTAGGTGTAAAGAGATCGGCAAAACTGGGAGGCAGTGATGCAGACAGAGAAAAAAGAGACAGAGAAAGACTGAGGGAAAAGACAGAGAGAAAGATGGAGGGAGAAAAAGGGGTGGGGGGAAGGTGACAAAAATGAGAGGTTACCTGTCAGGGAGAGGGGGAATGAAATAAAGAGATACAAGAGTTGAATGTGTGAGACAGAGACAGAGGTGCGAGAAAGAGAGAGAGAAAGACTAAGAAAGAGACAACTAGAGAGACTTTAAGAGACGGTGACAGGGACACAAAGTGAGAAGAGAGAGAGACTAACAGACAGTGAGTGAGAGAGAGAAAAATCAGAGACAGAGACAGGAAAGACAGAATCTGAAGAAGTGATCCTCACCATTGCTGAGGGTCCCAGTTCTCTCTCTCTCTCTCTCAATGGTTTCTCACATTCCCCTCCATCCCATGAGAGGCAAACCCTTCTCCTCGGGTTTGCTTCAGCATCAAGCTGCTTCAAGGAGTGGCTGGTAAAGATTCAAAGCTGGCATTGCACTTCCAGCAGTACACACACGTGCGCAGGCACACACACACCTCTCCTAGCTCCATCTACATGGCAACAGGAAGCATGGCTGACACGACCTGGTTTATAAACCCCCAGGTCTGTACCTCAAGCTCTTCTGTCCTCCCAGATCCCAGTTTGTCTAGTCAGTTCCCAGCTCTCTCAACCTGAAATTCACCTCCCTCAGGCACGAAGTGGAGTAAGAGGCTTCTTTGTGAGATTAAAGCAGAGTGTGAGGTGGCGTGAGAGAAAGCAACAACTCAAAAGTTCCATCCAATGGCTCCTGTTCGTTGCCCCCCTTCCCCCATCAAACAGTGACTCTCTGCCTCTCACACGCACATAAACACATACATGGCCCCAGGCCTGAAATCCACACAGAGACAAAGCTGCAGTTTCAAAGCTGCAGCGCCCTTTCATTCAGACTAGGGAACTTAGTTTTCTGCAGCCAGGGAACCCAGATTTATCCCACAGTGGAACACAATATTTTCACAAAAACACAAGATATGAGTGGGATTGAACTTAACAAGTATAACTTGTGAGCTTACCTTTAACGATTTTCTGAGAATGAACATCAATCAATTTCACAGATGGACATCAAGTGATTGTGTGGGTCTGTAGTACCGTTGGAATATGTACATTGCACAAATGATCAAGCCTTTCTTCAACACATTCACCTTCTCCCTAACAATAGCTAAGGGACATCACAGCACTGTCCCACTTTCTCATCGGCATTACATTCATAAAAGCTGGGAATTATCTGATTGACAAAAACTGTCTTAAAGATGGCTTAGTCTCAGGGCAGTGTCCGTTACTGCACATGGAATCTGTATGTGTCATTTTGTTTCTTTGTGCCTGTGTGTTTCTGAGCATTTGTGGTGTGTGTTTCTGCGTTTGTGCGTGGCTGTGTCTATCTGTGTGTTTCTGTCTTTGCATGACTGGGTCTGCGTGTACACGTGTGCATAAATGTATCTGTGTGTCTCCATGTCTGTGTCTATATGTGTGTGCGTGTCTCTGTGTCTAAGTGTAGGTGTGTGTGTGTGTGTGTGTCTGTCTGTCTGTCTGTGTGTATATGTCTGTGTACAAACGTGTGTGTCTCTGTCAAACTATTTGTGTGTCTGTAGATGTGTGTGTGAACTCGTGAATCTGAGTTTGTGTCTCTATGTCTGTGTGTCTCTCTGTGCCTGTGTATATGTCTCTGTATAAATGTGTGTCTCTCTGTGTGTGTCTATCTCTGTCGAACTATTTGTGTGTTTGTAGCTGTGTGTGTGTGAGCTAGCGTATCTGAGTGTGTGTATTAGTGTGTGTCTCTGTGCCTGTGTCTCTGTGCAGTGGGCTCTGTTGTTTTGGGACTGAGTCCGCTGAAATGGGGTTATCACCCTTCCCTCATTTCACTCTGCCCGCCCCTCTTGCGGTTAAAGTGATACAATTACTCTGTTGATGAGTGCCATATGTGTGTCTCTGTGTCTATCCCTGGCCACAGTGGGACTTACTGGATGGAAGTTTGAATGAATTAATCAAAGAGTGATGAATTAAAAGCTCAGAGTCTCTTTCTCCCTATTGTGTTTAAAGTGATACAATGCCACCCTCAGGTGGCCACTACACAAGTGGCAGACAATTGTGGAGAAAGCCTGTGAATCTAGTATCAGAGATAATGGGAACTGCAGATGCTGGAGATTCCAAGATAATGAAATGTGAGGCTGGATGTGCTCCTGAGATGCTGCTTGGCCTGCTGTGTTCATCCAGCCTCACATTTCATTATCTTTAAGCCTGTGAATCTCTCAGGTTACACAGTTGTTTCCTTCTTCAAACAGTGTCTTTGGAGACTCAGCAGTTTTTAATCTATCGGTGTTGTCCCTGAGATATCAGCAGAATGAGAAATTAACACACTGCTGGCCTCACCCCTCCACTTTTGAATTATTTTCCCAATTAGGATCTAAGAGAGTAGATTACAAAACATTACAAATTGCAGAAATTGCAATAACATTCACCATGTCGCCTGGCAAAACGATTCAGTCAGATGCGCCTGAAAAGAATTACAATGATTGTGTATAATGTTCAGAAAACTGCCAAAAGACAAATAATTATCACATTGCAGACGCAACATGAACATTTCTGAACATGAGCATATTCACTCTGACCAGTCTCAGTACAATTGCAATCCTCTCTACACCAGCACACCGTGAAGTGCGCGAGAGAGCGTGTGTGTGTGCCTGTCTGTGCCTGTGTGTATTGACGCTGCTGTGTGCTACTCTCGCTCTCTGACTGAACCCCTGCTGGCTGTCACCATCTCCCATCCCTGTGCAGTGGTGTGAGGAGGCCAGCAGAGGATGGCATTGTTTCACTTTAAACACAGGGGAGCAATCCGGAGTGAGACGCAGATCCTTCTCTCTCTCTCTCTCTATCCCCCACCTCCTTCTGTCTCTCCCCCCACTCTCTCTGCCTCTCCTGCTCTCTCACTCCATTTCTCTCCTCCCTCCTTTTCTCTCTCTCTGTCTCACTGCCTCATCCCTCAACTTTGGCCCACCATGAGGAAAGCTCATGTTTGATGTGATGGTGGGTGAACACCCCCTTGGTGCCAGAAGTTGCGGAAGGAAGGTGATAAATCTAATGCGAGAAGCAAAATGGGACTATGGACAAACAAAGACAGTGAACATTAGAAGATATTGTGTCAGTGAGCAGCTTATTGTTGAGAATGTGATGCCTGAGAGCCCTGTCCACTTCCCTTCCATCACTTCACTGAACATTGAAGATAACTCACTGGGAGACAGTAGGAACTGCTGATGCTGGAGTCTGAGATAACACAGTGTGGAGCTGGAGGGACACAGCAGGCCGGGCAGCAGCAGAGGAGCAGGAAAGCTGCTGTTTCTGGTTGAGACCCTTCTTCAGAAATAGGGAGGGGGAAGGAGGGCCTAAAATAAATAGAGGGGCGGCAGCAATAGAAGGTGGATAGTGGAGCAGGTCGGGTGGGAGAGAAGATGAACAAGTCAAGGAGGAGTGGGTGAAGCTGGTAGAGCTGAGTTTAGGGTCAGGATTGGTCAGTGACATAGTAGCAGTGGCAAGCCAAATCTCTCTCTCTCTGTATGTATATCTCTCCCCCTCTGTATTTCTCTCTCTGTATCTCTCTCTCTCTGTATATGTATCTCTATCTCTGTATCTCTCACACTCTGTCTGTATTTCTCTCTCTGTATATGTATCTCTATCTCTGTATCTCTCACACTCTGTCTGTATTTCTCTCTCTGTATCTCTCTCTCTCTGTATATGTATCTCTATCTCTGTATCTCTCACACTCTGTCTGTATTTCTCTCTCTGTATATGTATCTCTATCTCTGTATCTCTCACACTCTGTCTGTATTTCTCTCTCTGTATATGTATCTCTATCTCTGTATCTCTCACACTCTGTCTGTATTTCTCTCCCTGTATCTCTCTTTTTATCTCTCCCTCTGTATCTCCCTCTCTGTACGTCTGTATGAATCTCTCTGTCTCCCCCCTCTATCCCTCTCTTCTCCCACACCACTCTCTCTACAAACCACCCCCCCCCCGCCATTCTCTGGCCCCCCTCTTTCCCAGTCCCTATGTCTCTATCTCTATCACCCTCTTTCGAATCCCCTCTCTCCAAACCCCTCTTTCCCTCTCTGCATCCTCTCTCTCCCCCACAAATGTCCACACCACTCTCTCTACAGCCCCTGCCCACATCAACCCTAACCCCTCTCTCTACTCTTCATCTTTCACCATCTCTCTCTAATCTCTTGTCACACTCTTTCCCTATCTCTGTACCCCCTGCCCATTCCCTTCTCTGTCTTTCTTTGTCCTCCTGTCTCTCTCCCTCACCCTCTCTTTCTCCATCATGTGCTAATAAGTTGTTGCAAGAAGGAGGGAGTGTGGATGTGTTCACAGGACATTGGTAGGTGAACAGTGGAGATGTGTTGACAGGCCATTGCTAGCTTAATGGAATGGGGATGGGCTTACAGGCTTTTGCTCTTGGAGAAGAGTGCAGATGGTTCACAGGTCAGTGCTAGGGTAACAGAGTAAGGATGGAGTCACAGGTCTGTGGTGGGAGATCAGGCTAATAAAGGGTTCACAGACCTTTTCTCGGGGATCGGAATGGGGATGGCCTCACAGGCAGTTGCTTAGGGAACAGAGTGGGGATATTTTCACAGGCCTTGTTGGAGGAACAGACCTTTCCTGGGGCAGAAGAGTGGGGGTGGGTTCACGGTTCATTTTTAAGGCTACAGATAAAGGGTTGGTTCACAGGTCACTGCTGGTGGAACAGATTGAGGATGTGATCACAGGTTGTTGATATGTGGACAGAGTAGGGATGGCTTCACAAGCTGATATGAAGACAACAGAGGAAGGATCGGTTCACATGCTGTTGCAATGACAGCAGTTTGGGGATTATACATAGGTTGTTGCTTGGGGTACAAGGGACATGTGGTTAGCAGCAGTTGCTATGAGATGAAATTGGGGATGGATAAGGGCACCTTGCTTGGGAACAGAGTGGGGATGGGTTCGCAGGTTGTTGCTGGGGGAATAGATTGGGGATGTTTTACAAGCTCCTGCTGGGGGAAACAGCGTGAGCATGGATCAATATGTCATTGCAAGGAGAAAAGCATGTGGATGGTTTCACAGGCCAATGCTAGGAGAACTGAGGATGGATGGATTCACAAGCTGTTGTTGGGAAAGCTGGGAATGTCTCGAAGGATGTTTCTAGGAGAACAGTGGAGATATGTTGTCAGGCCGTTACTAAGGGATCAGGGTGAGGATGAATTCACAGGCAATTGCTGTGAGAACAGTATGGGGATGGATTGACAGGTCATTGCTAGGGGAATATATTAAGGATTGGTTCACAGGCCAAGGCAACAAAAACAGAGTGGGGATGCATTCACAAGATGTTGCTCGGAGGACAGATTGGTGGTAGGCTCATATCACTGCTAGGAGAACAGGGTGAGAATATGTTTACAGGCAACGGCTAGGGTTACATCTTTAGGATGGGTTCATAGGTCATTGCAATGAAAAAAGTGTGGGAATGGGTTACCAGGTTTTTGCCAGGGGAAAAAAAAAGTAAGGATTTGTTCATATGTCATTGATAGGGCAAATTTTCCAGGACAGTTTTACAGGCCATTGCTAGGAGAACAGAGTGGGTATGGGTACACAGGCAGTTATTGGGGGAACAGGATTTGGATGTGTTAACAGGCCATTGCTACAGGAACAGTATGAGAATGTGTTCACAGGCTGTTCTTCAGTCAACAATGTAGTGATGGGATAACAGTCTATTGGTTTCAGACCGATTTGGAGATGGGGTCAGGTAACTGTTCGGTGAACAGATTGGGGTGCATTCGCAGGGTGTTGCTACGGGAACTAACTGGGGACAGACTGACATGCCATTGCTGAGGGAACAGGGTAGGGATGGGTTAACAGGCCATTGCTAGGGGAACAAAGTGTGGATGGGTTCACAGGCCAAAGCTAGGGCAACATAAAGCGGATGGGCTCAGAGGCTGTTGCTAGCAGAATAGGCCAAGAAGGCTTCACGGTCCTTTGCTGGGGCAGAGTAGGGATGAGTTCACAGGTCATTGTTCAGTGGACAAATGGGGATGAGATTACATTGCCGTTGCTCAGGGGACAGTCTGTGCCTGAGTTCATAGGCTGTTGCTGGGGGAACAGAGTGGGGATGGGTTCATAGGCCATTGGTCGGAGACAGGGATAGAAAGAAACAGGCAGACAGAGAATGAAAGCCTCAGGGAGTGAGTCAGAGGGATAGAGAGACACATGTTGACAGAATGAAACCCCCAGGATTTGAGGCAGAAGGATAGAAAGAAACAGGCAGATGGAAAATGAAATCCTCAGGGAAAGAGACAGTGTGATAGAGAGATACAGGCAGACATAGAGTGAAACTCCCATGGAGACACAGGGACAGAGAAAGAAAGAGTGAGCGAGAGAGAAAGGGAAACCTTGAGAGAGCGATACAGAGAAAGATCCCAGGAAGAGAGACAGTGTAGGACTGACGCAGAGGGATGGCTAAATTGATTTGTTGTCACATGTACTGAAATACAGTGAAATGTTTTGTTTATGAGTGGTACAGGCGGATCCAGACAGAGTCAGTATGGTTTACAAAACGGAAGTCACGCTTGAGGAAAACGTTCAATTTAAAAAAAAAACACAACACCAACCCAATCACTGTAAATCCTGGGAAACTCGGGCTGCAGCTCACAGCACTCATTCCTCATGTAATCAACTGAATCACAACATTCCTATTTTGCATCTCTTTTTGCTTCTGTCCTTGTCTCACCTTCAGCTGCCTCAGCCTGGCTAGATTCAAGGTCAATTAAGTGCTAAGTGCCAATGCAGGCCAATGGCAAGTCCAATGTTTACCTGGAAAGCAAGCAGGAGGAACATAAGACACAAGGTTTACAATGTGATGGGGTTGTCGATGACAGGTTAAAGAGGCACAGGGATCTCATCTTCCTTATTCTCCCATATACTAGTTAGATGGATGTGCTCAGTGCACATTCCCCCTTCTACATTCATCAGTCTTGTGCTTGTGTTTAAGTTTTGAAAATGGCTTTGAACGTGAGACAAGTGGAGCTGTAACAATCCTGTGGTATTCAGCGGCAAGAAAATACTGATCAGGCTTTTCCAAAATTGGTCTCTTCTGAGATGGTGAGCCACATGGAAGAATGAGAACTGTCTCATTGGGGGTCTCCATGTCTCCTTACAAAGTCTGCTCGAAGTGATGAGAGGCTTTGTTGAATTTGTAAGTTTATCAAGGGTAGTGCTGGAATACAGGGGAATTGCAAAGATCAGTCCTTTGTTAAAAAGAAGTTGCAAGAATATATCCAACTGTTATAGACAAGCTGATTTACTTCAGTTACTTGGAAAGTTGTTAGAGACAACAGTGAAGGCGAAATGAAGAATCACATGAGCAAAAATCAGTCAATTCATGAGAAGTAGCTACTTCTCAAGGAAACATGTTGTTAGCGAACTTGCTGTTAATGACCTGCTTTTTCTTTTGAACATGTGAAATGTGGCATTGATCAGAGGAATACAGTTCATGCTTGTCCAAGACTTCCAGAAAGTATGTGGTTCAATGTTTGCGAGCTGACCCGTGAGTTTATGTTTTTGGTTAAAGTAACATACAGTAACAATACATGTGCAAAACTAGCTGAGAGAAAGGAAATACAACTGTGGCTCATGGATATTTTTCAGGATAGATGAATGAATCTATTGAAATTCCCTCGGTGGCAATGTTGAGACCCATGTTTTTCCAAATATATATTAATGCCCTAAACAGAGGACTATAGGGAACAGCATCAATATTTGTGCATAAGTTAGGATTCAGGAACAGAGAAAGATGTGAGCAGAATGGTAGAAAGAAGAACAACACAACAAAGAAACAGGCCCTTTGGGCCATCAAGACCATGTTGATACTTAATGCCTTTCTAAACTAAAACCCTTCTGTCCCTGTGCAATCCGTATCACTTTATTCTCTGCCTATTCATCTATCCAACATATCCGCCTCTAGCACCTCCTCCGGCAGTGTATTCCAAGCACTAATAGCCGTCTGTCTAAATGCTCCCCTCTTACATCCCCTTTAAACACATACCCTGTTGCCTTAAATTTGGGTCCCCTAGTAATTGACATTTCCACCGGACTCTCCACTCAATGAACGCCTCTCATGATTTTTTGTAAACTTTTGTAAAGTCAGTGGGGTGTGTGGATCAGAGGTGGATGAAGTTCAATGTGGAGAAGTGTAAGGGATGAATGTACATCAGTCATTTTGATGGGATGAATGTACATCAACAATATAAAATAAAGGGCACAACTCTAAAGGGGTTGCAAGGATAGAATGACCTGGGATAGAATGACTATATGTGCATAAGTATTTGAACATGGAACAACAGATTAAAAGAGACATTAATATAGCCCATAATATTATATGATTTATTATTAGTGCTATTGAGTAAACAGCAAAGAGGTTCTTTCAAATTTCTCAATGGCAACGAACAGGGCTTTGTTTCTTGGTTTCATTCAGACACATTAGGATTGCAGCAAGAGCAAGTGGCCAATTGTCTGGTTGTGTGAATGGAGAAGCCCAGTTTATTCATTATAATTCAATAAGACTGTTTCAGGACTAAATTTTTTTAATGAGTCATTTATAATTTAGGGCTTTTATTGTTGTGCTCTGTTATTTGGGAGATGTTCCATGTCTCTGCATCTGGACTGAGACCTTTGCTGTGGGATGTGAATCCATGTTCATTTATTGCTCTCTTTCACTGATGATTGATGACTAGCATTGGAATGGTGGGCAGAGGGCACACTTTCTGTGCTGTAAATCTCTGTAACTCTGTCCGTCTGTATGGCTTTATGACCCTTGCTTTCCTTGATCGCCTCTCTGCTATTGTCGAACTTCCATTGCCTCCAATCATGCATGTATTTTAGCTCTGTGTTTCAGACTATACATTTACTGTGGCTTCTCCCACTGCCCATCCCCTCACTATGTGCGACTGACTTATCAGCATGATGTTCCCACATTTTCTTTCATAGGAATTGTTTCTTCAGTGCAACAGTCCACCAGTTTTCCACTTCCGAGCTAATATTAATGAGCACATTCTGCAGTAGATTTTGGCAAACAGCACTTCCTTTTGTCTCATCACAACAAATAACACATGTTAGCCAGCCAGCTTGTGCTTACAGCACTCAAACATTAACAGTGCCCAATATTAGATATGATTCTGAGATTGAAGGACATTTGATTAATAATTCTGAGCACGTTGAGTATTATGCTGGCAAATTAAGATTGGCAGATACCTTTCAGTGTGACACAAATAAGTGGACTGGAAGCTACATACATCAGTATGCATGCCCTTTGTTCTTTGCAAACAGTATGAACACATACAGCAAACTGTACCTCCTTCAACTCAACCAGACAGGGGCCAGCACTTCTCTAGTTCAGATCCACAGTAATACTTTGAAAAATCAGAGTCAATCTGTCTGCGTGAAATTTAAACAAAGTTTGGTCGCTAACTGTTGGTCAAGATCAATCTGGTGCATTTTTCTTTGTTCAAGGTATTGTAATCACCCAGTCAGCGGTCATGTCATACAGTATAAAATGTTCATTCCCTTTCCATTAGTGCTTACTGTGATTGAACTGAAATGAGCAAGACAAAAGCTTTGATGAAATTTGCCTTTTTTCACAATGTTGGACATTATTAAACTGTTATACACTGTTGTGGCGAGGACTCTCTCACAATGCTGCTGTGCAAGGCCTTATAGATGATTATAGAGGAACAATGCATATTGTGATCGATTAATTATTTCAATCAATAAAAAGAGGACAGAACTGTGAACACCGACCCCTTATAGAATGAGCTTTGTAAAGGGTAACATTGAGGAGCTAGGAAAGGGCAGGAGAGTCAAACAAACACTTTCCATCAATCTTCCCAGCAGGGCATAATTACAACATTAAAAATACACTAAAAATAGTTAAGCAGTAAAAAGGGGAGGAAATAACCATAACAGGAGAAAACATATTGTGGTCAATGAAGTATTTCAAAAGATAAAAAGAGAAGTGAACTGTGAACATCGGCCCCTTCGAGAACGAGGTTTGTAAATGATGATAATGGAGAGCCATGGGAGTTAAACAAATACTTTTCATCAATCTTCACAGTAGGGAACACTGACAACATTAAAAAAAAGACTAAGTAGTTAAGCAACAAAAAGGGGAGGAAAGCACCGTGATAATGATCAGAAGAGAAAAAAAGTATTTGGGAAAATAATAACCATTGACAAAGAAAATAGAAGTAGCCTGTTTGGTCATTCAAGCCTGTTCCACCATTTAACACGATCATGGCTGTTCATCCATCTGTTCCTGCTTTCTCTCCATACCCTGATCTCTTTCACCACAAGAATTATATCGGAATCTTTCTTAAATACATTCAATGTTTTGGCTTCAAGTGCTTTCTGTGGCAGATGATTCCAGAGGTGAGGAAACCTCTTATCTCAGTCCTAAATGGCTTAGCCCATATCCTTAAAGGCTGACCCACGGTTCTGGTCTTCTGAACTCGAGTGAATACTGATTCAGTCTTTATTCACATGTCAGTAAGATGCTGCTTGGCCTGCTGTGTTCATCCAGCTCCACACTCCGTTATCTCGGATTGTCCAGCATCTGCAGTTCCCATTATCTCCTTTCAGGAATCATTCTGGTCAACCTTCATTGTACTCCCTCCACAGCCAATGCATTCCTCCACATGAATAAAGAGACAAAAATTGCATGCAATAATCCAGCTATGGTCTCACTGAGATCTGTGGAATTACAGAAGGACATTACTACTCCTGCATGTGAATCCTCTCGCCAAGAAGGCCAAACAAAATTAACTTGTGCTTGGGACATTTGAAAAAAAAATGCAAGTTGTGTGTTAAACACAAAGTTAATTTATTTGACTTTTATCGATAAAATAAAAACGTATATTTGAAGGAAAGTCAATTTAACATCAGTAGAAACAGACAAAATTGAAATGCGCTCATTGCCAAATATAATTAATAGCAAAATGCAGCCACTTTGGTTACTTGTGAATTCACTCATGTTTCAGGGGGTCGGGTGTTTGAGTGAATCCCTTACCACAGTCGATGCAGGCAAACGATCTCTCTCCAGTACAACATCACTGGCATACAATGAGGTGAAATGATCACCTGAACCCAGTTTCAAAGTGAGAGCACTGGAACGGTCTCTCACCTGTGTAAACACATTGATGGATCATCAATTGATGAGACCTTTTAAAGCTTTTTCTGCAATCTGAACATTCAGAAGTTATTTCAAGAACATGAACAAGTTCATGGGGGCTAATTCTCCAGAACCTTTATAGCATTTCCCAAATTCTCTTGTCAGAATGAACTTGCTGGTGTTTCAGCTGGTACGATGATCTGGTGCATCCCTTCCTGCACTTGAAGCAAATGAATAGTATCTCCCCTGTGTGGATTCATTGGTGTACAGTGAGCCTACACATTCATCTATACTCAGTCCCACAGTAAGAGTATGTTATTGGTCTCTCATCAGTGTGAACACGTTGATGGGACATCAATTCTCCAGAACATTTATAGCATTTCCCGCAGTTTGAACATTTAAAAGGTCTCTCATCAGAATGAACTTGCTGGTGTTTCAGGAGGTCAGATGAGTGAATGGAACGCTTCCTACAAATGGAATAAATCAACAGTCTCTCCCCAGCGTGAACGCGGTGGTGTATTGTGAGTTCAGATGATCACTTGAACTAAGTCGCACAGTGAGAGCACCTGAATGGTTTCTCACTAGTGTGAACACATTGATGGGATATTAGTTCTCCAGAACTTTTCTTGCAATTCCTAGAGTCTGGATATTAAAAAGGTCTCTCCCCAGTGTGAACTTGCCGGTGTGTCAGCAGATGGGATGAGTGAGTGAATCCTTTTGCACACTCAGAGCAGATGAACTGCCTCTCTCTGATATGAACTTGCTGGTGTGTCAGCAGATTGGATGATCAAATGAATCCCTTTCCGCAGTCAGAGCAGGCAAACGGTCTCTCTCCAGTGTGACCGCACTGATGACTTTCCAGGCAAGGTGGATATTTGAATTCCTTCTCACAGCCTTCACATTTCCATGGTTTCTCAGTGCGAGCACTGGTTTCGGCTTCCATGATCAAAGCCTGATGATATTCAAGACATGATGAATTCAACATTTCGGTCAGAATCTGAAGTGACATTTGAGTTCACTGACTGCAAATGCTCCAACTTCCTGTAAAATGAATGACAAACAGAAAGAAGAAAATGTGACCTACAGAGAAAAAGGCAGAACTTTAAAACTGGACTGAATAAATCAGATCATTCATGCGGCAGACAAATGGACAATGCGACCATGAAAGCTCTTGGATTGTTACGAAAATAGAACTGGTTCAGTATTAAACTACAGGGAAAGGAGCCCACTGCCAAATCTGGGGCTGCACAAAAGTGTCCTTTGTGAGAAAAGTGAGAAATATAGAGAGCATTAACAGAGATGGGCTTCATCTGCCAGTAATTCAAACAAAGTTTTAACAGAATCTCCCAAACTCACCGGACAGAAACACGAGATCAGGTGGTGCTTGGGAAAACCATCACGTCCAGGGCTCTCAGCAGCAAATTCAGACTGGGAAGAGATTATTCACTTGCTCATTATGTCAGAATACACTTTATTGAAAAGTAAACCGGCTGAAGAAATAGGGACTGTGTTCATTCTGTCAGTCAGAGTTTATTTTAGCCTATAGTTCAGTTAGAATGTAATACTTTGGCAATGGTTTTCTGTATCATATAACCTACTCTGCAAATAACACATCTTTCTTCAGGCTATCTTCAAGGTTTTGCAAGATGAAAATAAATGATGAATCATTTGTACCTAACACATTTTAATTACTGTCCTCACTGCTTATGGTGGCGCCTGCTCCACATTGTGAATTGCAAATACAGATTGGGTTATTATTCTGCAGAAAAAAAAATCCATTCAGTCTGCAAGCTGGACCATGAGTTTCATTTTAACTTCACAGCCCAGACAAAATCGTCTGTTAAGAACAAAGAACACTGTAGCACAGGAAAAGGCCCTTTAGCACTCCAAGTCTATGCCTGCGCATTCTGCCCCTCCATGCTAAGACTGTCTTGATTCACAGGATCTGGATTCCTCCCTTCCCTTCCTGTTCATGTATTCAGCCAGGTGCTTCTTGAATGTTGCTGTTGCGTCCGCTTCCATCGCCTCCTGTGGCAGCACATTCCAGGCACTCAGCAAGCTTTGTATGAAAAACTTGCCTCGCATATCTTTTTTACACATTCCCCCCGCAGCTTGAACTTGTGTCCCCGAGAGTTGAACCCCTCCGCCTTGGGGAAAAAAAAAGTCTCATACATGCTGCTCTATCCATGCCATTCACAATCTTACAAACTTCTCTCAGGTCACCCTCTCAACCTGTTGCATCCCAGTGTAAACAAACCAAGTCTTTCCAACCTTTATTCAATGCTAAACTCCCCCATACCAGGCAAGATCCTGGGAAACCTTTTCTGTACCCTCTCCAAAGCATCCACATCCACATGTGGTGACCAGAACTGTATGCAATATTCTAAGTGTGGCCTAACTAGAGATCTACAAACTTGCCTGTCCATATCGTCAATGCACCTTCCAATGAAGGCAGTTATGCCAAAGGCCTTTTGTACTAAATTGTCTACCCGCACTGTCACTTACAGTAGTCTGTAGACCTGCACATTCAAATCCTTCTGCATATCAATATTCCTAAGAATTCTGCCATTTACTCTATAATTTCAACCTGTACTTGACCTTCAAAATTGCATCCCCTCATATCTGTCCAGATTAAATTAATTCTGTCATCTTTCTGCCCGTAACTCCAACTGATCTATAGTCTGCTGTTTCATCTGACAATCCTTCTCACTATCTGCAACTCTGCCAACCTTTGTATTGTCCGCAAACTTACTGATTAGACCAGCCACGTTTTCTTCCAGGTTATTTATGTAGACCACAAACAGCAGAGGTCCCAGCACTGATTCCTGTGCAACACCTCTAATCAAAACCCTCCATTCTGAAAAGTATCTTTCCACTGCTACACTCTGTCTTCGATGCTAAGCCAGTTCTGTATCTATCTCTCCAGCTCATATGACATCATCCTTTGTACCAGTTTGTCCTGATGGACTACTGCACCATTCTAATGAAGCTCACAGCACCTGAAGGCACAGCAGCTTTCTTTCAATTTGAGACTTTCCAAACTTCCAGATTGAATGTGGAATTCTGCAGTCCCTGCACCATCAAACAGGTATATGGATCTGGAAAACATGACCTGAAAATATGCTGGTACTGACATTGTGTTCAGACTGTTACTGCCCATCCTCAATTCACCACTCAGTGGAAATAGTTTCTCTGTAACTCCGCTATCAGTCACTAATCATATTCCCAAAACTTTGATCAAATATATTTCTTGTTAATCAATTTCCAGGGATAGCTCTCCCATAGTGAAGTGATGTATTTTAGCAGAAGCGATAGGAAGAGTCAACGACACAACGCTAAAGAGTGTGCAGAGTCTGAGGGATTCACATGCAAAGATATTTGAAGGTAACAAAAAAGATTAATTAGTCAGCAAAGAAAATTGGATCTTGGTTGATTTCAAAGAAATACTGAACCAGCATTTGAGAGAAATATGCAAAGACACAGGGATAAAACATGGGAATAGGCCTGACTGGATTGCTCTGGAGAGTTGGCATGGACTGAATGGTCCGCACTTTTTTATATGGTCCTTCTTGTATTCTAAACCTACAGGTTAAGTTATCAATCAGGGAATTCTGTGCTACATCCACTCCATGGCTGTTAGCTCGTTCCTGACAGCACGTCTGAGAACGGAAAACAGCTAACCAAGTGTAATCTAACCACAGACAGTGTATCTCAATTTCTGATATCTTAAATCTTTTTTCACAGACACACACATACATACCTGAACGCTACCACATTCAGCTGCTGATACTATTCGGATCCTCATCAATCGAGTTACTCTTTCACAGTTTGGTTTCAGGTTCAAGTCTGCCAATTCCTCTGCTGACATTGATCTGTAAGATTGTAAAATCCATCATGATCAGTCCAGGATAGAGATTCAGAACAGAAAAAGAAAAGCATTTCTCTTGGTTTGAAGTTGCTGTTCGTAAATCCTGCTCGCCTTCCCCTCGTCCCGTTCCCAGCAAATAAAGAACATGCGCACGCTCCGCTTCCAGATGGCCCCGGATAAAGATGGCGGACTCACACAGGGCTCAGATAACATTGCCCCCAATTAACATGGCAGCACCCAGCCCTGCCCGGCAAACAAAGGAATTCAGCAATTCCAGTCTATACGTGACAAAACCAGGATCGGTATTTTTCAATTCAGTGACGGTGGCTACTGTCAAATTTTATACAGCCTCTCCGCCCACGTCGTGGAATACTCACTCACTCACTCGATTTTTAATTTTCACCTTTCAAATCCTTATCGCACCTGTCCCTCATCCGATTCCTCCAGCTCTCCTTTGCCTCCGGTACTGCGCATGTTTGAAACACTTCCGATTGCGCGCGCACAAGTGGGCGTATACATTCAGTGATACCGGGAACTGCAGGTGCTGGAGAATCCGAGATAACTCGTGTCGGCCTGAAACGTCAGCTCTTGTGCTCCCAAGATGCTTCTTGGCCTGCTGTGTTCATCCAGCTCCACACTTTGTCATCTGGGCAAATGCATTCCCGCCCAGAATGCTGGGAAAGAAACGTTGCCATTGAGCAGCAATATTGGCAATAACAAAGATATGAAGGAATATGCTCGGGCGAAAGATGAAGGAATCCATTGATACAAGTGCATGGTCCCTGTCTGTCCTGCTTCTAATTAACAGCAGGACAAACAGATATGAACACACACTCAACGGGTAAGGTGAACAAAATATACACCTTTCCTGTGTAGAATATTTGAATTTCGCCCCGCAAGAAGAATGCATTTATTGGTGATAAAATCATTTCAAATTTCAAAGCTGAATGATGCCAGGTAGGAAAACTATATAAATCCGTTCTCACACTGAAGTATGAAGAGTCTTCCTGTGGGGTGACTGTGCTGATATGTCAGTAATTTAACATGTTCAGGCAAGCGTGAAATGTTACACACGAGCTTCAGAAAAGACTGAGTTGTCGATCACTTCCTGTAATGAGTTTCATCGTCGCCTTAGCACTCTTTGAATAAACAAAAGCAGACTCAAATCAGCTGGAAATATTCAGCAATAGTTGAGAGAGAAATGCACTTTATATTACATGACTTCTCTGCATCAGTCCACAGAAAGGGAAAATTAACTCTTTTTCTCAAGTCAGAGATGTTATCATCTCGACTGAATATTTCCAACACCTTCTTGTTTTATACTCAGTCAAAGAACTGATTTCTGAATTGTACAATCAATTCATTTGTGACTCATGTCAGTTTTTTTTTAGTGACCACACACTAGTGGAAGCATCTTCCGTGTTTAATCTGTCCGTCAGGCTTAACACAGGAGTTAGATGACAGCTCTCAGAACAAATCAATTCAGCACTTCTATGTTTTAAAACGTTACTTTTCCTTTCTCTGCAAAGAGAAAGAGCATCCAGAAATGATGCTTGCCTTGTGGAGAGAGAAGATTTCGGAGAGGCAGTAAAGGAATACAAGTCCAAACACACAAAGAACTGCACAATATCGTGGCTTGGGCTAACAAGTGACAGGTATCATTTGCTCCATATAAATGGCAAGCAATGACATTCTCAAATAAGACAAAATATAATCACATTTCGTTGACATTCAATGGCATTACCGTCACTAAATGCCCCACTGTTAACATGCAGGTGGGTCCCATTTACCAGAAACTCAACTAGACTTGCCACATATACACAGTGAATACAAGTGTAGGTCAAAACCGAGGAAATACTGCTGTGAGTAAATGACCTGCTGACTTCCCAAAGCCTGTCCATCTTCTATAAAAGTGAAATGGAATAACTTCCCACTGGATGGGTGCAACTCCATTAAGACTCAAGAAGCTTGAGACCATCCAGGACAATGCAAACCACATCACTGGCACTGCATCCACAAGCATCCACTCCCTCCACCACCGACCTTCAGTTACACAAATGGCTTTTGGGGCAGCAGATACATGGGATAACCAACAACCACCATTTCCCCTGCTGATTACTCATTATCCTGACATGGAAATGTATCACAATTCATTCACAGTTGCTGTGTCAAAATTCTGGAATTCCCGCCCAAACAACATAGTGGGGCGAATTATAAAACTAAGACCGCTGCAGTTCAAGAAGCCAGCTCACCACCACTCCCTCAAGGACAATGAGGGATGGGCAATAAATGCTGGCCAGCTACCAACATTCACATCCCACAAATGAATTAACAAATAAACATTGGTGGGCTGCTATCTAAGATGAAGGAGGTAGTTTTTTTAACATTAATGCTAAATATATTAATGGTCAACAAGAGAGTCAAAGGTTATTATGATAGATAGCATTGTGGAATTGAAGCTACACTCAGTTCAGACATGATTTTATTTAATGACCAAGCGGGTGATAGTGGCTAAATGGCACATATCTGCTCCTAGTGCTGACATGTACATGTATAGTCATATTGAAGCTATTCACAGACATTCGGGTGTAAGCTCAAAAGTTAGAAATTTAAGTAAAAACTTAGACATTTGACTGAATGAAATGAAATGTTATCTGTTCGGGATACTTTTCCTAAATGGGTCCCTGTTAAGCAAGTGTGGTATCAGGAAGAGACTGTGAAAACAAGAGATGGAGATCAATTTGTTTTGAAAGAGAAAAAAGGAATGCACTTCCAGGCACTCTCCAGGTGATGGTGTTTCTCCTCACCTCAGTCCTAAAATATTTACCCCATTTCCTTAAACTGTGGCCCCTTGTTCTGTAATTCCCACCACTGGAACATCCTTCCTGCATCTAACTTGTTCTTTCTTGTTTAGAATTTGGAGATTTCGATGAGATCCCCTCATTCTTCTATACTCCAGTGAATACAATTTTAACTGACTCAAGCTCTCTTCATACGTTATTCCTACCATCCCAGGAGTCAAGTTGGTAAACACATGCTGAACTCTGTTGAAAGGAAGTACACTCCTTCAGATAAGCATGCCAAAACTGTACACAATATAACAAGTGTGGGCTTACTTAGGCCCTGTGCAGTTGCAGCTAAGCATTCTTGTTCCTGTATTCAGATCCTCAATCTGTGAAGGCCTACAGATAATTTGTCTTCCTTATTGCCTGCTGCACCTGTGCACTTACTGTCAGCAACTAGTGCACAAGGATCCGCTAGTCTCATTGAACACTCCCATGTGCCATTCAAATAATAATCTGCCTTTTTTTTATTGCTACAAAGTGGATAAGCTTACATTTATCCAAATATAACATAACCGATATTAATTTTCACTTACAAAGCTTCTCCAAATCACATTGCAACATGTATGCACCCTTCTCATGGCACACACTTCCACCCAGCTTTGTGCCATCTAAAAAGATTGAAAAATTATATTTAGTTTCCTCATCTAAATGATGTAAAATACATTGTGAATAGCTGGGATTCAAGAACAGACCTGTGTTCTATCCCACTAGTTACTGTCAGCCATTGGGAAAAAGACACATTTATTTTAAATCCACGTTGACTATTTGCTGACCAGTTTTGTAACCAACTCAATGCACTCACCCCAATCCCATTTCAACTGTACACATTAATCTCTAATGTATCGCTTCTTCAAAAGCCTTCATAAAACCTAAGAAACACATCTACTGGGTCACCATGATCAACTCTACTCATGACATCCTGAAAGACAGTCATCAGATTTGTCAGGAATGATTTCCCTTTTGTAAATCTATTGTGACTGTCTGCTTCTGTTATTGTATTCTAAGTACTGTGTTCCGAAATCCTTGATAACGGAATTGAGGATCTTCCATAAGATTTATCTCAAACTCACTTGTCCATAATTAAAGGGTTTTTCTCTTCCCTTTTAAATCTCATGATTTCAGTAACTACCCGGTAGTCTGGAGGAACGGTCAAAGTGTCAAAGAAATTGAGGAAGACAGCCAGCAATACATCCGTTATGTTGAAGACCCCTTCTTTAAGTAAACTGGGAATGTATCAGCTTTTGATCCCATCAATTTGTCTAAAATCATTTCTCGTGCCATTATAAATTTCACTGTTTCTGACTGGAATAGACCTATATTAGTTAAAACCAATCCTTTCCCCTTTATATACACACAGAATGTTTCCAGTCAGTTGTTACATGCCTGCAAGTTTACTCTCATACTCAACTTCCCCTTTTTATTTACTCTCTTGGTCCTCCTTTGTTGATTTCTACCCTGTTCCCAATCGTGAGATCTATTTTCTTTTCTTGCCAATCTGAATGCCTTTTTTTGGATCTAACATTAACTCTAACTTGCCACTTACGTCATGGTTTGGCCATTCCTTTCTTTGTCCTCTTGCAGCATACAGGAATGACATTTTTTGTCATTCACTGAATCACTCTTTGAATGTTTGCCCTTGTTGGAACACTGTTATGTGAGAAACATTTCTCAATCCATTATAGCCAAAGTATGCCTCATATCATCGTCACCTTAATCTTCAACCTCATGAAAAATTTTTGTCACTTTACAGTCATTCACCCCGAAGTGCTCTCTCACGATGACATTGTCGATTATTCATTTCTCATTGCTTTAATACCCCAGTCTAAATGCTCTCTTCACTCATTGGTTCCACAAACTATTCGCCGAGAAAACCATCCTGAACACACTCTACTAATTGTTCCTACAAGTATTGTGGCTTTTTTTTATTCATCACATCTGTATGCAGATTAACATCTCTCACAACGATAGATGTTGTTTGATACATGCATCTCTGATTTCCTGCTTAAAGCCATCCCAACATCATCACTAAAGTTTGATGTTCTATATAACACTCATATTACCTTGTTTCTCAATTATCTACACATAGATTCTATATTGTATGAATTAGTATCTTTCATCAATAATATGTGTATATCTTCTTTAAACACTAATACGACTGCACTACTGTTCGGGAACTGGGTTACAATTACTCTGAACAAATTACACAACTTCGAAGACATCAACAAGACAGACAACCATAAAAAAAATGAAGCCAGAGGGATCCAACACACCCCGATTCTATGGACACCCTAAGGTACACAACCCAGGGGTCCCTGTCAGACCCATTGTCTCACTATCAGGCACACCAACATATAGACTGGTCAATGAACTACGACAAATTGAAATACTTTGTAGGCAATCCTGCCAACTCCATTCACTCATCCCAGGAATTCCTCAATAACATCAAGGACACCAGGATAGAAGAGGATAAGGTAGGCAGGCAACCCAGGAGACCAACAACATCAATGAAGACACTGGCATGAAACTACCAGATCTGTCCCTCATAACACACTTCACCTTCAATGACGTGCAAAAAGGATCAATCAGGACTAATTGCAGAAGCAGTTAACTGGGCTGATTTTGGGGTGCGGTGGGGGAAGGGGTGATTTTGAAACTGGTGAATCTCCCCTTCCCCTACCGCATCCCAAAACCAGGCCAGTTCGTCCCCTCCCCCACTGCACCACACAACCAGCCCAGCTCTTCCCCTCCACCCACTGCATCCCAAAACCAGTCCAGCCTGTCTCTGCCTCCCTAACCTGTTCTTCCTCTCACCCATCCCTTCCTCCCACCCCAAGCCGCACCTCCATCTCCTACCTACTAACCTCATCCCACCTCCTTGACCTGTCCATCTTCCCTGGACTGACCTATCCCCTCCCTACCTCCCCACCTATACTCTCCTCTCCACCTATCTTCTTTACTCTCCATCTTCGGTCCACCTCCCCCCTCTCCCTATTTATTCCAGAACCCTCACCCCATCCCCCTCTCTGATGAAGGGTCAAGGCCCGAAACGTCAGCTTTTGTGCTCCTGAGATGCTGCTGGGCCTGCTGTGTTCATCCAGCCTCACATTTTATTATCTTGGATTCTCCAGCATCTGCAGTCCCCATTGTCACTAGTTGCTTCGTGACTGTTCTGCTCATCAGTATGATTATGGCCGATCGTGCAGGTCAGGAACCCCATATCCTTCTATCCTTCAGCCTTTGGAACAATATCTAACTCCTCCTGGAAAACAGTGAGTGTATTTGACTCAGTCACTTACTGTTGCAAAGAATTTCACATGCTCTCCACTCTCCGGGTTAAAAGAAAATCTTCTCACCTCAGTCTAAATGATTTTCATCTGGTGTTTTTCTTTATGCTTTTTCACTGATTTTCTTGACTTTGTATTTGAGGTTACTCACGGCCTCGTCAAAGTTAATCTGGACACTTCTTTTATCTCTTTACTTCTGCACCATCATCCTCTCTGACTTTGCCTTTTGTCAGTGAATATTTCCCACTCTTCACCCACTCATTCCTTTTGTTCATTGTCACTTAAACACCATGCCCACCGACCTGAACATTCACCCAGTTTCTGTTCCCACAGACGTGGCTGGATTCAGGGTCCACATGTCCAAAGCCACGAAAGAGACTTTTCGGCCCATTGAGTCTGTCCCAGTCAAAACAACAACAGACTTCCTGCTCTCATCCCTTTTACAGCACCTGGCCCATTGCCAATTCTTTGGCATTTCAAGGATATATCTGAATAATTTTTAAGTGTACTGAGGATTTCTGCACCTGTCACATTTCCAGATTCCCACTGCACTTTGGGTGAGAAAAGGTCTCCCATTTTTGCTGAACTTTCAGTGCTTTACTTTAGTGCATGCCCCTGGTCGTTGATCCCTCCAACAAGGGGAACTATTCGTGCTGCCTCTTCTGTCTATGCCCCTCATCATTTATACACATCTCAATCATGTCCCCTCTCAGTTTTCTCTGCTCCAAAGAAACTAACACCAGATTTTGCGGGTTGTGTGGTTCCCTGCTGATGGAGAGTGATTAGATTCTACCCTGCCAGACACTCTAGGGAGGAGGATCTGCCATTGCCAACAAATACTTCCTGCACACCCAAATCAATGCTGAATTAGGCCATAGTCCCTCATTCGCTAGAGACCTCGAGCCTGCATCCTGTAAGTGGGAGTGGGAGAAAAGGAAAGAAAAATGGGGAATTAAATAAATCTAACACTTGCAGAGAACTGAAATCCATCAACCTGTCGAATACAGGGCCAGACAGTTGAGAAATGCTCAGCAATTCGAAACCGCAGTGTCAATATCCCCACAGGCCTGTCACTCACACCTGAATTCCTGCCCAGTTCAGAGCAAACTTCCATCTCATAGCTTCCAGGTCCTTAACACAGCCATGCCCAGGAGTGGAATAGTTCAAAGTGAGTACCTCAATACCTCACTGTGAGATCTTTCTCTGACCCAATCATGTGCCTTTTGTCCATTGCTCCCTTCCCAGTGATTCCAACCTCCTGCAGTGGTCCCTGTCTCCCAGTTTAATGAAAAAAATCCTCCCATTCCTCTGGTGATCTTGTTGGGGGGCGGGGTGCATCAGACAGTGTCCTGATTTGCTGATAGCCACTGAAATTCACTATTAGTCTTTCAGATTTAAACTATCGGCAGTGTTTTCCATCTCTCTCATCCCAAAAATGGCCTAAATCATTCAATTCGCCTGTAATTTATAGCCTCCTCAGAAACTATGATTAATTTTCTCAGTTGGGAGAAGATTCAGATGTAGTTGCAATGTAACCACCTCCCTGATTCGATGACAGTCCTTGGTATGAATAGGAAATCCTCAGTAAACATCAATGGAAACTCCGCGGAGGGTAGAAGATAGATGGAGAACAGATATAATGCAAAACTTTAAAAAAAGCAAAACTGAAGGAACTGTGGATGCTGTAAATTAGGAACAAAAACAAAAGTTGCTGGAATAGTTCAGCAAGCCTGGCAGCATCTGTGAAGAAGAAAAATAAATCTGTGCTAAGTTTTTAGGTCCAGTGACCCTTCGCAAAAATCTAGAGAACTGCAGATGCCATAAATCAGGAACAAAAACAAGTTGCTGGAAAAGCTGACCAAGTTTGGCAATCTCTGGGAAAAGGAGTCAGAGTTAACGTTTCGGGTCTGTTGACCAGGTAAAGGTTTCCTCCAGGTGCTCCGGTTTCCTCCCACATTCCAAAGAAGTGCAGATTAGGTGGATTGGCCGTGCTAAATTGCCCGTAGTGTTCAGGGGTGTATGGCTTAAAGGGGGATGGGTCTGGGTGGGATGCTTCAAGGGGCAGTGTGGAATTGTTGGGCCGAAGGGCCTGTTTCCACACTGTAGGGAATTTAATCTGAATGGGTTGGTATCCTGCTAATGAAGATGGACTGCATCCTGTCTCGTGTGGAATTCTGGGTCAAAAATCGAGCTCTATTCCCAACTTCTGATCAAAATACGAACTGGAACAGAACAACTAGTGTAATAAACTGAAACAATTTCATTTCTGACAAAGAGCGGCTGAATTTGAAATTGTAACTTTTTTCTCTGTTCTGATGCTGCCACACCTCCAGCATTTATCCAGCGATTTCTTTTTCTGTTCCAGCAAAACGTTTGCTCTGTTATTGTTAGTTGAACAACAGCTTCATAAATGTTGCTGGTTGGAGAGAGACCTTCACCTGAATGATGCTGTAACTCTCTCGATCTGTTTTCTAGCTTAAGATGCATATTTCCGGAGACATATTGGCTAATGGCTGCAGTAAAACCCACAATTCCAAAAGACACAGAAACTGCTCTAAGCGCAATTGTCGGCTTCCTGTGGGCGGTCAGCGCGTGCTCAAAACCATTGCAAGATCTGCCGCTGGATCGCAGAGAATGCTATCAATCAATTAGTCCAACCAATGGGAGTGAATGAGGGGCGGGACTGTCGGGCTGCGCGGGTGAGGCTGGTCTCCAACCAATGGGGAAGAACGAGATACCAAAGTGTGGGGCTCGATGAACACAGCAAGCTAAGCAGCATCTTAGGAGCACAAAAGCTGACGTTTTGGGCCTCGACCCCTCTTCAGAAATGGGGGAGGGGTAGGGGCATCTGAAGTAAATAGGGAGAGGGAGGAGCTGGATCGAAGATGGATAGGGGAGAAGATAGGTGGAGACAGACAAGATAAAGGGACGGGGATGGAGCCTGCAGAGTTGAGTGTAGGTGGGGAAGTAGGGAGACGATAGGTCAGTCCAGGTTGGACAGACAGGTCAAGGGGGCGGGATGACGTTAGTAGGCAGGAGACGGGGGTGGGGGTTCTGGTGGGAGGAGGGGATGGATGAGAGGAAGGACAGGTTAGGGAGGCGGGGATGGGCGGGTTTTGGGATGCAGTGGCGGGAGGGGAGATTTTGAAGCTTGTGAAGTCCACATTGATACCATTGGGCTGCAGGGTTCCCAAGCGGAATATGAGTTGCTGTTCCTGCAACCTTCAGGTGGCATCGTTGTGGCACTGCAGGAGGCCCAGGATGAACAAGTCATCTAAGCAATGGGAGGGGGGGTTGAAAGGTTTGCAACTGGGAGGTGCAGTTGTTTATTGTGAACCGAGCGTGGATGTTCTGCAAAACGGTCCCCAAGCCTCCACTTGGTTTCCCCGATGTGGAGGAGGCCACTGAATGACAATCCAGCAGCTTTCACAACAACTTTCTCCTACACCAGCCCCACAAATTTCCAGTTTCATTCAACTCCATTTCACAACCTGCCCTTGTGCTTTTCTGTGTTCTCTTGCATTCTTTTTTTCAGTTTTTTTTAAACAAGTTCAGATTAATAGGCTGCACAGAATATTAGAGGGAGGCAGTACGGTGTTTCAATGTTTCACCCTGCTGCCTCAGACGGCCAGGGACCCGGCTTCGATTCCTAACTCGGCTGACTGTGTGGAGTTGTCAGACTCACCCCGTGCCTGCATGGGTTCTTCCCGCAGATCAAAAATGTGCATTTCAGTGGATTGGCCATTCTAAATTGCACATCGATTCCACGGATGTATAGGTTAGGTGATTTAACCATGGGGAATATAGGGCTATGTGAAGAGGTTAGGAGATGGGTCTGGGTTGGATGCTTCTTGATGGGTTGGTGAAAACTTGATTGGCCAAATGGCCTCTTTCTGTATTGTAAGGATTCCGAGATTGGATGTGCAGTTGGGAAACTCAAACCAAACAGCAGGATAGAATCTGACAGATAACCAGTTCATAGTAACCTGAATATACCTGGATTTTGAACATTAAAGAGAATGTCACTGTTCACTTTGGAGAGAAGCCATGCACGTGCTCTACATTAGGACAAGGATTCAGCCGATCATAAAGCCGATCAGAATGTAAATGTACTGTTGACTCAAAGAAACCATGGAAACTTAAGAACGTGGAAAGAGATTCGCGTACCCATCTGAACTGGGAATTCACTGACATAGTCACAGCAAAAACTCTGCTTTGACTGCAGGGAAGGAGTCACAGTAAGTCAATCTGCAGATGGACCAGAACTTTCACAATGGAGAGACACCATTTGGGTACTCTGACTGTAGGACTGGGTTCAAACTTTCATTTCAACTCACTCCATACCATTGTCATCAGACTGGGAGCAAACTGGGAAATGTTTGCCTGTGATATCAAGGAAGCAGTGGATGGAGTGTCATATCAAGGACCAAAATTTGAATTCGTGTGAAAATATTACACTGGTTGGGGTACTCCTTAACATAAAGGAAGATGATTGTACTTACTGGAGTCCATTCATCTTCACCTTAGGATATGACTGCAAGAATTCCTCAGTGTGGTGTATTTGGCCCACACACCTTCAGCTGCTTCATCAACGACTGCGCCTATTTCAGAAGATCAGAAATGGAGTTATTCCCTGATGATTGTACAATATTCCAGAATATTCCATTCGCCTCAATCACTGAAATGGTCTATGTCCACGTAGAGCAAGACTCTGACAAGATCCAGTCTTGGAATGATTACAAGTAATTGCCAGGCAATAGTCATCTACAACAGGAATGAATCTAAGGAGTTGCATTGACATTCAAGGGAATTTTCATCATTGCATCCTGCACTATCAACATCTTGGTGCTTTCTTCGGCCACATACTGAACATAACCAGCCATATAAACTTTGTGACTACAATCGGTCAGAGATTAGGAAATTTACAGTGACTTCACAGTCTGCCCACCATCGCCAAGGCATGTGTCTGCAATGTGATGGATTACTCCCCAATTGCCTGATAGTGTAACTCCAAAACTACGAAGCAACTCAAATCCATTCTGCACAAAGCAGACCCCATGATCTTTGTTCATGAATCAAATTATTCAATAAGGGAATTAGATCATTGGCTGCAAAGGAACAATGTACAGGATGAGAGGGAGAAGGCAGAAGAATGGTATTGGGTGAGATATTCTCATTCTGAAGCCTAGTGCAGATAGTATGGTCAAATGGTTTCTTTGCGTGCTGCATCAATGCTGTGATTCAAACTCCAATGACAACCTTCAACATTCTCTTCCTTCAGCATTAGTGAAAAGCAACAATAGTTTTGACCAAGACCAATATGCACTGAAGCAACTTCGCTAGGATCCTTCAACACCACTTCCCTAAACCAAGTCGACTCAGCTGGTTTGGTTGTGAAGAGAACCAAGTTCCCTGTGTCCTCCATCACTTCTCCCTTGGGGAGCAGTTACCTCAATGTCCCCACTCTGCTGCAGACCTTTTTCTTTTTCAAAAATATACTTTATTCTTAAAAAAAAGTCTTGTGTGTATGTATGTGTGTGCATATGTATATACACAGCAGCACATCAACCAAACATACATTACCTAACAAACGGAGACTAAAACTTTCACTAAACTAGTGACTGTGGGATATACAGTCCATTCGAATGATGCAACTTCAATTCATGTGAAGGTTGAGCCAGAAACTGATCTAATTTTCAGACTGCATACACTTTTTCTAAAGACTCAGACTTTATCCAGGCTCTGCATTTGACAAATTTCCAACATTCATGTTGCATCTTCATACCTGATAATACATTTGATAAAATAGCGTGAAAAATTGGAATGTGAGTTTTTAGTAATTGTGATTGTTGGAAACCAATCATATTATTCACATTCTTTTCACATTCTCTGTGAATTCTGAATTACAATTAACTTTACAAAAGCAATTTGAATTCCGAGGTGCCATACTGAAATTAACCTCAAACTCATACTTCGAATCATGTTGATGTTTGGCACAAGGCTGTGGTATGATGTCACAAAATAGGACTCACTTAAATTTGCATGACATTAAGGAACACAAGTAAAACTGAAATTAATGGTGATAAAGGATTAAGCTAACAATGGCTGGACTATACTTGACATTAAAGGTGAAGTTCATAATTTTGAAAACCAGTTGCCTGATCCAATTGCTTCAGATGAACATGAGGGCAGTATAGTGAAGAAGGTGTATGCTACACTTGCTTTTATTTGTCATTGCATTGAGTATAAGATTTGGGAGGTCATGTTGTTGCTTCAAAGCACATTGGTTAGTCCATTTTTGGAATACCGTGTGCACTTTTGTTTTCCCTGCTACAGGCAGGATGTTGAGCGGAACTTGAAAGGGTTGAGAAAAAAAAATTACAATGATGTTGCCACAGTGGCTAGGTTTAAGCTACAGGGAGAGACAGAATAGCCTGGGTTGGTGGGGTATATTTGTCAGAGACGCGTCAAAGGCTGAGGGGTGACCTTATAGATGTTTATAAAATCATGAGGGGCATGGATAGAGGAAATAAACAAGGTCTTTTTCATGGAGTGAGAGAGTCCAAACCAAGAGTGTATACGTTTAAGGTGACAGGGAAAGAAATGAAAGGTACATATGGGGCAATGTTTTCATGCAGAAATTGGTGCGTGTATGAAATGAGCTAGCAGGGGACATGGTAGAAGCTGAGGCAAGTACATTCAAAGGCATCTGGATTGGTACATAAGGAGTAACGGTTTTGTTGTGGGCCAAATGGGGGGAGTTTAATTTAGGATATCTGATTGGCATGGATGGGTTGATTGAAGGGTCTGTGTCTACGCAGTACAACTCTGTGTCTGCATCCAAACAAACCAAAGGCATCATTTACTTCACTCAACCTGTATTTACATGCATTCCAGGCACCAGGAGGGTCCGATAACTGAATGGACACCCATTTAACTTTGGCAGGAAGCCCTGTTCAGTGCCCTATGCCCACTGCACCTTGGCAGCACTTTCCCCTAAGCTTTAGTGAGTCCTCATCATGAAGTCCTAAACCTTGAATGTGCCTGTCTACAATGCTGTGCCGAGGTCAACACCTTGTTCTGGAACACCAGTAAGTATCGAGCAGACCAAGACCTCTTTGCCAGAAATCAGTGACAGTTTGTAAGGGCATGATACAGTCCCTATTATTAACACAAAACAGAATTTGCTGGAAAAGCTCAGCAGGTCTGACAACATCTGAAGAGAGAAATCATGACTAAAGTTTCAGTTTGACTGACCTGTCCTCTGAACAGTATCCATTACATTGTTTCAGGCAGCAGACACCTCCTGTACGGCTGTGGTACTGTCTGTTACAGTTTCTCTAAACTCCTCCAGCCTTAAGAGCCAATGAGTTCCTGGCACTCCTCCAATTACACTTTCTACAAACATTTTCCGAAACCCCATTCTAACACAGCATTCACCATTTGCAGCTGTTGAGACTACAAGCTCTGGAATTCCCTCCTTACATCTCTTTAAACTTCTTTAAGATACACAATGTAAAATAAACCATTTTTATTCAATGTTTGAAACATTTTAGTTTGGTAAATATCTGAAACGTTCCATATAAATGCAAAGTGTTGCTGTTATTGGGTTACACTGAGAGGAACAGGATCATCACTCAAAGATTATCACATTGTCGGACCATCATGGCCACAATCATTTTCAAATTGGAAACTTAACCTTGACATCAGAGATAATGGGAACTGCAGATGCTGGAGAATCCAAGATAACAAAGTGTGAAGCTGGATGAACACAGCAGGTCAAGCAGCATCTCAGGCGCACAAAAGCTGATGTTTCGGCCAAGACCCTTCATCAGAGAGGGGGATGGGGAGAGGGTTCTGAAATAAATAGGGAGAGAGGGGGAGGCGGACCAAAGATAGATAGAGGAGAAGATAGGTGGAGAGGACAGTATAGGTGGGGAGGGGATAGGTCAGTCCAGGGAGGACGGACAAGTCAAGGAGGCAGGATGAGGTTGGTTGGTGGGAAATGGAGGTGCGGCTAGAGGTGGGAGGAGGGGATAGGTGGGAGGAAGAACAGGTTAGGGAGGCGGGGACGAGCTGGGCTGGTTTTGAGATGTAGTGGGGGAGGGGAGAATTTGAAGCTTGTGAAGTCCACATTGATACCATTGGGATGTAGGGTTCCCAAGCGGAATATGAGTTGCTGTTCCTGCTACCTTCGGGTGGCATCATTGTGGCACTGCAGGAGGCCCATCATGGACATGTCGTCTGAGGAATGGGAGGGGGAGTGAAAATGGTTCACGACTGGGAGGTGCAGTTGTTTATTGCGAACACATCCTCCCACCCACCCCCCTGCAAAAACTCCATCCCCTATTCCCAATTCCTTCCTCCGCCGCATCTGCTCCCAGAGTGAGGCATTCCACTCCCGCACATCCCAGATGTCGGCGTTCTTCAAGGACCCCAACTCTCCCCCCCCCCCACCGCAGTGGTCCAGAACACCTTGACCGTGCCTCCTGCATTTCCCACAACACATCCCACACACCCCGCCCCCCCCAATAACCGCCCTAAGAGAATCCCCCTCATCCTCACATACCACCCCACCAACCTCCAGATACAACGCATCATCCTCTAACACTTCCACCATCTACAATCCGACCCCACCACCCAAGACATTTTTCCATCCCCACCCTTGTCTGCCTTTCGCAGAGACCACTCTCTCCGTGGCTCCCTTGTCACTCCACACTCCTCTCCAACCCCACCACCTTCCCCTGCAACCGCAGGAAGTGCTACACTTGCCGCCACACCTACTCCCTCACCTCCATCCCAGGCCCCAAGATGACTTTCCATATTAAGCAGATGTTCACCTGCACACCTGCCAATGTAGTATACTGTATCCACTGTACCCGGTGTGGCTTCCGCTACATCGGGGAAACTGAGCGGCGGCTTGGGGACCGCTTTGCAGAACACCTCCGCTCGGTTCACAACAAACAACTGCACCTCCCAGTCGCGAACCATTTTCACTCCCCGTCCCATTCTTCAGATGACCTGTCCGTCATGGTCCTCCTGCAGTGCCACAACGCTGCCACCTGAAGGTTGCAGGAACAGCAACTCATATTCCACTTGGGAACCCTGCAGCCCAATGGTATCACCTCCCAGTCGCGAACCATTTTCACTCCCCGTCCCATTCTTCAGATGACCTGTCCATCATGGTCCTCCTGCAGTGCCACAACGATGCCACCTGAAGGTTGCAGGAACAGCAACTCATATTCCACTTGGGAACCCTGCAGCCCAGTGGTATCAATATGGACTTCACCAGCTTCAAATTCTCTCCTCCCCCACTGCATGTCAAAACCAGCCCAGCTCGTCCCCGCCTCCCTGACCTGTTCTTCCTCCCACCCGTCCCCTCCTCCCACCTCTAGCCGCACCTCCATTTCCTACCTACCAACCTCATCCCGCCTCCTTGCCCTGTCAGTCCTCCCCGGACTGACCTATCCCCTCCCCACCTACACACTCCTCTCCACCTATCTTCTCCTCTATCCACCTTCGGTCCGCCTTCCCCACCTCCCTATTTATTTCAGAACCCTCTCCCCATCCCCCTCTCTGATGAAGGGTCTCGGCCCGAAACGTCAGCTTTTGCGCTCCTGAGATGCTGCTTGGCCTGCTGTGTTCACCCAGCTCCACACTTTGTTAACTTAATCTTGACAGCCCGTTTTCAGCATTTCCGTTGTTCTGACTGATTGCAATGTTCCGAGTCTAGGAGCTGTGAACCATGGACGATAGCAGCTGAGACACATTCCTTCCCCACCTCAAAGTGAATCCTCACTCCTGAAGCTGAGCAACAGCAGGGGAAACGCGAATCACGAAGCATACTTCTTCCCCTACCCCAAAACAGTGCACGCATGATCGACGGCTGGTTCGGTCCAATAGACAGGAAGGGGCGGGACTGGAGGACTGAGCTTGGCAGGTCGGTCCTCCAACCGATCGGAAACAGCAAGGGGGCGTGGCTACGCGGAAACACGTGATCAATCCTAACCGGAACGACTGCTGATGCCGTAAATCAGGAAGAAAAAACAGAAGTTGCTTGAAAAGCTCAACATGTCTGCCAGCATCTGTGAAGAAAGAAAAAAAATCAGAGTTAACGTTTTGGATCTGGTGACCCTTCCTCAGAACAGCAACGCTCCGGCCGGTGTTTGTACGCAGGCGCAGTATCATTTTGATTGACGTAACCGGGTGAACGCAAGTTTTGTTGGAGCTGATCTTCGTCATGCATTTTGCAGTAAACTGAAAAGGGCTGCAGGTTTCAGGCGGCGAGAGGCCCAGGTTACCGCCAAGATATTTATTGGTCCCAATGTCCCGCGTGGTTAGGACAGAATGGTCACTGCTTTGCACTGAGGACCTGGGTGTTGGAAATGTTTTCTTTCTCAATGAACTACAGCAGTAAATCTGTACTCCACACTTCCAAGGGCCCTTGCATCCTTCCTGATCAAAGTTGGATGCACTGATTGACTGTGACCTCACCAGAGCTTTATCAAGGTTCAGCATGTTTTCAGTGAGTGTGTACTCATTACCTCTAGTATTTCTTAAAGCCAGAGTCATACAGCAAAGAAAAAGACTCGCCAGTCCATGCTGACCATTACCCGAAACTGAACAGTTCCACCGGCCTGCTCCTGACCTATACCTTTCCCATTTATGTATCTATCCAAATGCCTTTTAAATGTTGTAATTGTACTTGCATCCACGACATCCTTAGGAAGTTCATTTCAGACAGAAACCACCCTCCAAGTTTAAAAAAAAGCCTTTTTAAAAAAAATCTTTCTGCTCTCACCTTAAAAGTGTGTCCCCTAGTTTTGAGATTCGCCATCTAAAGGCAAGTACCATCAACTCTATCTATAGTGCTCATTATTTTAGATTGCCTTTCAACCTCCTACACTCCAATGAAGAAAATTCCAGCCTATCTTTATAATCCAAATGTTCCATGCCAGGCAACATCCAGGTAAGTCTTTTCTGAACAATGTACAGTTTGATAATATCCTTCCTATAATCAGGCACCCAGAACTGGACACAATATTCCTGAAAAAGGCCTCACCAATGTCCTGGACAACCTCAAGATAACATCCCAACTCTTATACTCAAAGGACTGAGCAATGAAGGCAAGCATGCCAAATGCCCTTTTAACCACCCTATGGGTATATGTGATGCAAACATTTTTTTTTTGAAAAAGTCCCTGCACCCCTAGGTCCCCTGTTCTCAAACACTACCTAAGGCCCGACCATTAATTGTATAAGCGCTGCCCTTGTTTGTTCCATCACAATTCAACACCTCACATTTATTCAGATTAAATACAATCTGCCATTTTTTGAGCCCATTTTTAATCAAGATCCCTTTGTAATTGTAGATAACCTTCTTCACTGTCTGTTATGCCACTATTTTCGTGTAACCCGTAACCTTACTAACCATACCTTCAATATTCTCATCCAAATCATTTAAATAAAATGACAAAAGAGAATCCAGAACTGATCCTGGTGGATCCTTCTGGGCAGCATGGTGGCTCAGTGGTTAGCACTGCAGCCTCACAGCACCAGGGACCCGGGTTCGATTCCAGCCTCGGGTAACTGTCTGTGCGGAGTTTGCACGTTCTCCCCATATCTGTGTGGATTTCCTCCGGGTGCTCCAGTTTCCTCCCACAGTCCAAACATGTGTGGGCTAGGTGGATCGGCTATGCTAAATTGCCCGTAGTGTTCAGGGGTGTGTGGGTGAGAGGGGAATGGGTTTGGATGGAATGCTACAAGGGGAGGTGTGGACTTGTTGGGCCGAAGGGCCTGTTTCCACACTGTAGGGAATTTAATCTAATCTCACCTAAAACCCTGCTGGTCACAGGCCTCCAGTCTGAAAAGCAACCCTCCGCCATTACTCTCTGACTCCTGCTGTTAAGCCAATTCCATATTCAATTGACAAGCCCACCCTGAAACCTAACTTTACTAATTGGTCTACCCTGCAGAACCTCGTCTCCTGCTCTGCCGTTAACCATTGTTTCGGTAACCTCCTCAAAAAATACCATCAAGTCTGAGTTCACAATTTTCCACACAAAATACCATGCTGACTACTCTTTATCTTTGCCTCTAAATGTCCATAAATCCTATCTTTTATATTCGCTTTCAACAAATTACCCACAACTTAAGTCAGTCTCACAGGTCTGTAGTTCCCCAGTTTCACCATACAATCTATCTTCAAGAAAGATTTAACGTTAACTTACCCTCCAGTCATCAGGTACTTCACCTGTTGTTACAGATGATGCAAATGTTTTTGCAAAGACTCTAGTAATTTCCTCCCTTATTTCCCACATGTTCTGGGATGCATTAGATCTGTTCCCAGAGATTTATCGACCTTTATGTTCTCCACGAACTCCCAAACTTCCTGTCTTTTTTTTCATATGAAGTTTTTTTGAAACCATCAAAGATTATTTATCTGCATTCTCTAGGCACCATTTCTTTCTCCACAGAAACAGCTGGCAAGAAATAAACATGTAGTATCTCTTCCATCTCCTGGGGTTCAACACAAAGATGATGCCTTTGATTTTTAAAAGGCCCTGCCCCCTCTCTGGTTACCCTCTTGCTCTTAGTATTTGTAGAATCTCTGTAGATTAATCCTTTACCTTATCTGCCAAAGTTATGAGATAATCTCTCTTTGTCTTCTTGATTTATCTCTTAGCAATGCCACACACGATAATGATTTAAGAGATTCAATTGAATCAAGTTGTCTATGTCAGAAATAATATTCTTTTATTCTCGACTAGAACTTCAACATCCTTATTCATCCATTGTTACTTAATCTTACCAGCCTTACCCAGCGCTCTAACAGGAACTCTCGTCATCTCACTTTTGACAGTCTCCCACTTTGTCAAACGTCCTTTTGCCTGCGAACAGTCTGCTTCAATCAACTTTTGTACGTTCTTGTCTCATACCATTGAAATTTGCCAGACGCCAGTTCAAAACTCTAACATTTATGGATGGCTTATCTTTTTCCATAACCTTTTTGAAACTAATAGAATTATGATCACTAGACCCAAAGTGTTCTGCCACATTTATTTCAGTAACTTTCCCTGCCTTATTGCCCAAAAGAAGTCCAGTTTTACTCCTCCTCTTGTAAGAGCATCCACATATTGACAAAGAAAACTCTTGAACACATTTGACAAATTTATCACGACCCAAGCCTTTAACACTATGGCCGTCTCAGACAATATTTGGAAAATTAAAATCCCTCATTATTGCAACCTTATTATACTTATATATATCTGAGATCTCCAACATATTTGTTTCTCAATTTCTCTCTTACTATTGGGAGCCAAGAGTAGTGATCTTCCCTTTCTTTATTCATTCAGTGGGGGAGTGAATGATTTTTCAGAAATATTTTCCCTAGTTAATGCAGTTATGTATTCCTTAATAAAAACCACCCCCCACCCCACTCACTCATCACCACATGCGCACACACCTTTTCTATTCCTACATCACCGAAAAGCTGGAACATTGAGCTGCCGGTTTTGTCCATCTCACAGACAAGTTTCTGTCATAGCCATGAGTTCATCAGCTTTAACTTCAAGACTCCTTGCATTGAAAAGTTCTTCAGAGTTACTGCATACTCTGACTCTCTCATCTTTCTTTTGCAATTGATGTGCTCTCCTCACATTCAGAACCTTCCTTGTCAATCCTTCTGTTTACGCTGCTACGTATAATTCCCCCTCTCCCCCCTCTTTGTCAGTATAAATTCTCCTTTAATGGAATGATCAAAACTCTTTGCTGAGATATTGATCCTTTTCCAGTTTACGTTAGACCCATTCTTTTGGAACATGTCTTTTCTATCCCAAAAGGCATTCCAATTGTCCAAAAACCTTAATCCCTGAACAATACACCAGCTCTTCACCATCGATTTATCTCCTTTAACCTTTTTCTCCCTACCTCTTTTGGCATTGGGAGTAAACAAGAAACTACGACTTGTCAGGTTTTTTCTTTAAACATTTTACCTAACCGGGCAAATTCAATTTGTGATGCTTTAATCTTTTCCCCAAAAATGTCATTGCTATCAACGTGTAGAATAATTTCTGGCCTTTCAATCTCACCCTTAACAACATACCCGAAACGTTTAGAGACCTCCTTAACCCAAGTACAAGGCAAATAACAAACCATCCGAAATTTACACACACTGCCACAGAATCTCCTGTTTAAGCTTCTGACGGGAGAGACCCCTACAACAATAATTCTGTTAAATCTTCTGAAATGCTGCGTAACACAAGCATAATTCCAGTGTCCAAAAAGTGACTGGCCCATCCATTTTCCTCAGAGAGACCCATGTCCTTCAGCAGTCCCAAAAGCTGAATATCTGGCAGAGGGATAGCCGCTGGAGACATTCTTACTTATCCTAACATTCACACATCTATCCTAACAGTGCTGGGCTGTAGAGCGGAACACATGTAGGGCTCTGATAAAGCTGCTGGTTCCATTAATGAATCCCAAGATCCCATACAGTTTCCTCAATGCATTTTGGTTATGTTGTCCCTGCGATTAAAGATTTGTAATTGATATTAAGTCCCCGCTCCCTGCTCTTTGCCATTGTGTGCCATTCAAATATATGTTCCCCTTCCATGTTGTTTCCCTCAAAATGCATAAACTCACTGTGTGTTCTAAAGAAGAGATGTTTTCTCCTCAAAATATTAACTGCGGCTCCACTATTTCTGCCGCGTAGAAAACAGGACAGTACAGCACCGGAAGAAGCCCTTTGGCCCACTACGTCTATTCTAATATTAATGCCATTCTGAAGTAATACAATCTGTCTGTACATGATTTATATCCCTTCTCTTCCCGGCCTGTTCATATGCCTGCCCTATTACCTCTTAAATGTTGTGATTAAACGTTTCTGCTTCTATCACCTCCCAAGAGAGTACATTGTGGCCAGCTATCACCTTCTGTCTAAGAAATGTGCCTCACACACCTCCTTTAAACTTTCCCCCTCTCACCTTAATCCTGTTGCCCCTAGAACTTGTCATTTTCACCTGAGGGAAAAGGCTCAGACTATCCACTCTCTCCCCCTCAGGTCACCCCTCAGCCACTGACTGTAGTGATAATAACCCAAGTTCGTCCAAGCCAGGCAAAATCCTGGTAAACTTCTTCTGCAACCTCTCCAAAGCCTCCACACCCTTCCTGTAATGCAGTGATCGAAACGGCACACATCACTCCAAAGGTGGCCAAATTACGACTTTATATTCAGCCCCCTGACAGAAGAAAGCAAGCATGCCATAGTCCTCCTTTACCACTTTATGCACATGCACTGCCACTATCAGAGAGCTATGGACTTGGACCTGAAGATCTGTCTGTATATCAGTGCTACTCTGGGTCCTTCCATTTATTGTTTACGCTCCCCTTGCAAATGTCCTCCCGGAATGCATCACCTCAGAGGTCTGTGTGTGTTTCTGTGTCTGTTTTGTATATGCATGTATGTATATATTTTTCAAAACAACAGAGGTCTCAGCTCTGATCCTTGTGGAACAGCACTAGCCCCGACCTCCAGTCAGAAAAAGACACTCCACAACTGTTGATGGGTGAAATATCAAACAGGTCTTGAGTTCTGTGTTCAGCAGCACGAGCAACCTTAGCAATGTGGAGCTCCTTAGCAATGCATTGTGGGAGAGTTTCTGGTGCTGTCTCCCTCCACCCCCCCAACCAAGTGCAGTATTTTTATACATTTCACATTACAGTAATGACATACAATGTTAGTGTAATTGGTAGCCACATTTGCCTAATCGATACAACCAGTCCAGTAAACACATAGTTAATGGCTCGACAGAACCTGGTGCTCCCACAGTCAGTTGATGTTTACCTGATTCCTTTATTATTTGCCTTTAGAATACCTGTTGTTAAATCACGTTTCAATCCTGACAGTTTTATACTCCTTCCCAAACATTTACCAGCTGCACACATTATTTACCAATACTCCCTTATCACTGAGGGCTCTTCCAAATTTTGTGTTGGGCTTTATTTTCGCTGTTAACTGAATTCATAAAATTGGAAATGATATTAATTTCTACTACTTACTGTAAGTTCTTTAAAATAAGCTCTAATTTAAGGTTACTACAGTTCTGTGATAGCTGACAGATTGGGAATGGCCCCTCTCTCACTTGGCCTGAGAAATCAAACAAACAGTCTCTCTGACTTGCAGTTCCAATTACAAGACCCAGCACTCAGATGCGGCCAGTGAGTTATGGAACAGTATTTAATTCATGGATAAATTTTTAATGTCTCTTGTCAAAGCACTCTGCATCACTAATTTTCTTTACTGAGCGAGACAGTATCTATTCAAATTCCACAGATGAGAGTGAAATTCAATTTCTTTACTAATTTACCTAGTCATTAAAAGAAACTCGCTTATATTCTTCAAATTTCTAGGCGACATAACGGCATCTTCACTCTATTTTGTAATCTGTCTCTATCCCTTTTCCGTTGATCACTGGATGGTAATCTCTCTGCAGTCCTAATTACTGCGTTTTTACAGCCGTCTTTTGTCCCCACTCCGGGCTATGGTGCTTTGTAGATGTTCTGTTGACACCATTTAATGCTTTATCTTTCCTCTAATGAAATTGGCCTCGTTTCAGTGCCTACAAATATTTACTCAAGAAGCTTAGCTAACTCTTTGACACTGGTTTGTTATATGCCTTTCTAATTTACAATTAACAGAAAAGCTCAGAATACTGTAGTATTGGACTTTTCTTTTTAAATTTTAATAAATAACAAACTTGGGACTGTGGCTTAGCTTGGCTTTTTAAAAATGTCCCTTACTAAAATTCTTACCTGTTTAGAACTACCTGTTGACAGAAATTACAGAGAATCTTATCCGATATCTCTGTATGGGGGGGTACAAGTCTGGCTGTGAAAATCTGTGATGCACATCTGGAAGTTCCTTTTGACCATTTTATGCCAGCTAACATCCCTAAACAGCCATTTTAAGTCAACTTTAATCATTTGCCACTCCAGCAACTCGCTCCTCTAAGCACTTGACTTAAATGCTAAGCAGGCTGATGTAACTTATGGGGTATACTCACTCTCTCTGGTGTTATACCTAATGGGGAAACCCTTCAGTTCCCATGTTTCCCTGTGCTGTAGCCCATTGGTACATCATTGTTTTTACACACTAGTGTTATGAACACAATCAAAACATTGAATTGTATTCTTTCTAGTACATTGGATATGATCTGGATCCAGGGTGTGTATTTGGGTCAGCAGTTCCCAGTCCTTAGTCTGACTTGTCCAGTTTTGTTGTTTTTAATTCCCAGTCCACTTGAGCTGCAGGAGTTTAAACCTCCTTTGTATGTTGAGACCACTGATTAACTTCTTCAGCTCCTTCCACAATCTTTACCCAAACTGCATTCACATGTGGGATCGGTGGTATTTCCATTGCCTTGGACTGTAATGGTTCTCAATCCACTTCATGTTGCTGGTTGGTCAGATGAATCACTGCCTGTCTTACCGGCTCAGGGCCGGTCTGTCCACTGATGGTAATGCTCTTTGTTGGGTGCAGATAGCAATACTGACTTCGCATGGTTTTGATCCTTCCTTTAATAGCTGGCTGCCATCGCTAGATAATACATTGATCAGACCAGGGTGTATTGCAAGCAGGACCAGTTGTTCACCAGTAAATAATAGGTTGTGTACAGTTGCCATAACTTACAAAACCACAAGCTATAAATCTTTGTCTGGTCATTTCATTCGGACGTGATCAGTGATCCCCTCCTTGGTGACACTTCATTAAATCACTTCCCTTTTCTGTTTTATTATGATAACCATGTGAGTGGGAGTGTTTTTTCGTGATAGCCAAGTCCCTTCTTGGTATCTCCTAATATTGTGGACCTTCTTTAGGGAGTACATTATGATTGTCCCCATGTTTGGGGATGTGTAACATGACGCTTATACAATATCCCTCCTCATCAATGTTCTCAGTACCCAGTAATCTGCTGGCAAGGGTTAAATTCCCAAGTGTCCCAGGAATATGTTCCCTTCTACTCATTCTCACAATTGCTTATCAGTCACCCATTTGGGGATTTGGTGCATGTCCAATTTCATCAGATTAGTGCTGATCGTTGTCAACAGTCAGCTGCCATAGATTGTGCATGTCTGCATGATATGTCCTTCCTTAGATGTGTCAGCCAGTCGGTCAATGAGTGAATTGGTCATGTTTTACAGAGGCTTCAAAATTTCAATGGCATCTAATATAACGCGGGAAGTCTTTCTGTCGAGCTGACCTGTTTTAGCCTGATCTTGATAACCTCTGTCTGCAATTCTGTGTATGTTCTGCAGACTCTGAAACTGCTCATCTATTGTAGTTCTCTATCTAATGTGTTTACTGTCACTATCATCTGCTCTTGCTATTCCCAATGATTCTTTGAAAGTCTGCAGACCTTTCTCAGATTTAAACCCCCTCCTACCCAGCTGTAATCATAAGAGCTTGGAAGACAATAGTTCTGTGGTAGTGGAACACCACTCGAGCACTTGTACTTCCTGTCAGGTCAAAACCTGCATGCACAAGCTTATATCCTGGCACAACAGTCACACTTTTTCCTGTATGTTCCACAACTGACCCAGACCAGAGATCCTGCTGGCCTTCACAATGGTTTGGTTCAGAGGTGAAAGTTACAGTCTCTGGGCTCAGGGGCATGGCCACATTTTCACTTGTAACGGTGACATTGGTAACCCATGGTGAGAATCCTTAGACCCGATGTAAAGTGTGCCACCATGCAGCCTGTTTAAACCAATTAGGAACAATTTCAATTTTTCCCCTTTCAGGCTCATGCCTACACTAAATCCAGAGCAATACATGAGCATGCAGTCTGCAGGTAACATAAATACTCTGGACACATAAAGCATATTGCCATTTCACTTTGTCCACACACAAACCTCACTTGTCTTTGTCCTCATCCCATAATTCAGGCTTGATTATATGTAATACTTATTGGGGTCCATATTAATCGATTCGCTTTCATTCTTATTTCAGTTTGCTGCGTGCCTGCCATAGCCAGCTTCACCCCTTCCCTTTCCATACTGCCATAAAACCTATTTCTAACTCTATCGCTCCTAGAGTCATGCCCTGCACACGATTCACGATGTAACCTTCCCATTACATTGTCATATATGCAATCAAACTTCCCTTCCTCGACTCCAGTTGCTTTCAGAATCCATGAATAATTCCCAAAGTGGGTGATGGAGGTGGCCACCAGCCTGTGAAGAACAGGAACCCAACACAACTTGCCGTAAGGGTGAATGATCGTGTTTGGACTTTGTATAACTTGAGTACAGGATTAAGGATAGGATTCTTGGCAGCGTGGAGGAACAGAGGGATCTTGGTGTGCAGATGCATAGATCCCTTAAAATGGCCACCCAAGTGGACAGGGTTGTTAAGAAAGCATATGGTGTTTTGGCTTTCATTAACAGGGGGATTGAGTTTAAGAGTCATGAGATCTTGTTGCAGCTCTAGAAAACTTTGGTTAGACCGCACTTGGAATACTGCATCCAGTTCTGGTCGCCGTATTATAGGAAAGATGTGGATGCTTTGGAGGGGGTTCAGAGGAGGTTTACCAGGATGCTGCCTGGACTGGAGGGCTTATCTTATGAAGAGAGGTTGACTGAGTTCGGTCTCTTTTCATTGGAGAAAAGGAGGAGGAGAGGGGACCTAATTGAGGTATACAAGATAATGAGAGGCATAGATAGAGTTGATAGCCAGAGACTATTTCCCAGGGCAGAAATGGCTAGCACGAGGGGTCATAGTTTTAAGCTGGTTGGTGGAAAGTATCGAGGGGATGTCAGAGGCAGGTTCTTTACGCAGAGAGTTGTGAGAGCATGGAATGCGTTGCCAGCAGCAGTTGTGGAAGCAAGGTCATTGGGGTCATCTAAGAGACTGCTGGACATGTATATGGTCACAGAAATTTGAGGGTGCATACATGAGGATCAATGGTCGGCACAACATTGTGGGCTGAAGGGCCTGTTCTGTGCCGTACTGTTCTATGTTCTATGTTCTATGTTCTCACTTCAATTGGGACCCCTAATTTGGCTTCCACTTGCTTCCACTTTGGCCCTCACTTTAATATCTACAAGAGTGCATATCTCACTGTAATAATCACCAAGTAGGGTCTGACCCATCGTGGTCGCCGTGCCACATGATGGGATAATATTTTCACCAGGACCTGATCTCCTGGATTAGGAATGCCAGCTCAGATGTTGCTATGCTCCCTTTCCGAATCTCTGATTCTCTGTCCATCTACAACTTCCCATCTCAGCTCATGCAGCTGCTTTGCCAGTTCTCTCTCTCATTGTTTCGCCCTATTATTTCCTTTGCACATTCCTGGTCGTTCTCCTTCCACGTCCTCCCACAGCTGCATAGCGTGTCTCGTCATGAATTCAAAAGGGGTCAGCCTCAGTCACTTTGCTGGGGATAACTTCAGTTTCATTAGAATGGTGGGGTGTCCTCTAAACCATCCTTGACTTGTCTCTGTCAGGGTCTTAGACCAGTTTTCAATGTTCGGTTAATTTGTTCGACCTGAACTTTAGGGCTGATACGGGAGATGGAATCTCTGTTCGGTACCTAACAGCACACATGCCGGTTTAACTACTTTCCCTGTATATGTGTCCCTTTTCCAGAATCTGCAGGGGAATGCTTCCACCCACTCAGTAAATCGCAGGTGAAGTGGCCATGCTAAATTACTGATGGTGTGCAGGGATGTGCAGGCTCAATCTGTTAACCATGGTAATTGTGGGGTTACAGGCATAGTGTGGACTGGGTCCCTCTTCAAAGGGTCAGTGTGTACTTGATGGGCTGAATGACCCATCCCGAATGTAGGGATTCTATATTCTATGATCTATGGAAAGACTGGATCAACTGGGTTAGAGACCGGATCGACTGGGCAAGTACTCATTGGAATTTAGTAGAATGAAGGGGAATGACATAGAAAATAAAATCCTGAAGAGCCTGGGTGGGCTAGATGCAGGAAGAATCATCCGGATGATGAGGAAATCTCGAACTGTGGGTCACAGTCTAAGAATAAAACATTCAGGACTGAGATGAGGAAGAATCTCTTCACCCAGAGTGTGAATCCGTGGAATTCTCTCCCACAGAAAGCTGCTGGGGCCAATTAATTTGATGTATTCGAGAGGGAGCTGGCCGTTTAACTTGTGGCTGAAGGGAGGAAGGAGAATGGAGAGACGGCAGGAATGGGTTACTGAGATTACACAATCGGTCATGATCATATTGAATGGTTGTGCAGGCTCAATGGGCCATACAGCTTACTCCTGCACCTATTTTTCTGTTTCTATATGTTTAGACCTTTCAGCATTTATTTTTTCTGGGGGAGGGGCCCGTTGAATCCGTCTGCGATTGTTCCCAAGAGCCCTTTGGGTTATGGCTGCTGTCTGCATTGAATCTTGATTGTTTTCCCTGACTCTGTGTCTGCAGACTACATGTCTTTGATGACATTTTATTATATCGCTCCCTATTCCAGGCCACCACCAACAGTGAGTCATCTGATATTGCATTTTATCCCACCCAGGATGCGCCAGCCGATGGTATGCGGTGGCACTGTCTGATCCTACATCTTCCTGACTCCATCTTGCCCTCTCATAACCCCACCCTTTTCCCATTCATGTTTCTCATGCTGTAGGGCTGTTTCTTGAAATGTCTTCAAACTTTCTTCTCTTCCTCTAGTAACTACAGCCACTTCCTCAAATATCTGTACTGTCTCATTTAGTATTTTAGCTGCCTGACCCGCGTGCTCATTGCCCTGTTGTTGTGGCATTTCTCCTTTCCTGTGGGCTCTTATTGTCATTACTGCTGCTTCAGTCACAAAATTAGCTGCTTCCATCAACTATTTAATATGTTCTTTGTGCTGTATGTGGCCCCCAGACCAGTTGACGTATCCTCGCTGAGCCCAGGCCAGTGTGTGGTCATGAACGAGACCAAAGACATCAGGACTGTTTGTGTATATATTGACTCTCTGGCTCCTAGTTGATCTCAGAGCTTTTAGTAGTTCTGCCAGTTCTGAAAAAAATTCACATTATTCCTACAATAATTAAACAATCTTCAAGTTTGTCTTACTCCTTTCATGGTGTGTGACTGGATAGTTTAAAATCACATTCTTTTGTTCCTCTGGGGCTATCGTGTGCCCCTACCTGACTGATATCCCAGACACATCACTCTGTGTTGTCCCAACTGCACTTCCCGTGGTTTAATTTTAAGCTCTGCCTGGCTGATGTGACTCAATACTCTGAAGATCTGGATATGTTCTTTCTGACCGACTGAGGTGTTGAGGTCTTGATAAGATCAATTTTGCTAATTCCATGAGCCATACATCGGTGGAATTTGGCTGGACTATTGTGGAATTGCTGAAACAACTGCGACCATATATACTGTTTTCCTCAGGGTAAACAACAGCTTATTCTGGGATTCCAGGTCCACAGGTACGGATCTGGAATGAGACAGTATCCTGTTGCGATTGAAGTACAGTGTGGATTTTGCTACTGTAGGATACTCTTCAGTGACAGATGTGTTCTGGGAGGTATAATCAATAGGGAGGCAGTTTGAGTCATCAGGCTTCAGTGAATTAGTTTGGGATGCTGCCGGTCTGACCATGACTTGCTTCAGCCAGTTGTTCATGATCACACTTACTGCCTACTCAGCCCCAGCTTTGAGGGGGTACTGTTTGTGTGGTAGACTGAGACGGCCCTTGATCTTTTACAGGGTCGATAGATAATAACCCATATTCCTGTTTGAGAGTGGGTCCCAGATGTAACTCCCCAGATTGCCTGACTGCCCCAGTCTTCCTACAGTGTAGCTACTCTGGAGATGCACCCTGTCTTTTCCCTCCTGCCCCTGTCCTGGCCAGAGGGTCCCCCGTCATAGATTGGGCTTCTACAGTGTTAGATGCTCCCCATTGTTTTCAAAGATCAACCCGCAGAATTGTCCTTATCTCATTTTCACACATGTCACGTTCCCAATTTGCATCCGAAAAGGTTCACTTCGTCTAGCTTCCTCGGTTCCTCCTCCACCTCCTTTAGTTTCAGTGGTTGGGTGGTGAGGGTCAAATCTGCACGGGTATGTTGGTTTATTTTCTGTCAATTGTCACAGAGTCATAGAGATGCTTAGCATGGAAAGAGACCCTTCAGTTCAAGTCGTCCATGCCAAGCAAACATCCTAAATTCACCTAGTCCCATTTACTAACATTTGGCCCATATCACTTTAAACCCTTCCTATTCATAAACCCATCCGAATGACTTTTAAATGTTGTAATTGTACTAGCATCTACCACTTCCTCTCGCAGCTCATTACATACACACACTTTCATCTGCATGAAAATGTCGTCCCTTAGATCCCTTTTAAATCTTTCCCTCTCCCTCTCGCCTTAAACCTATTCCCTCCAGTTTTGGACTCCCAACCCTGGGAACAAGATCTTGACTATTCACCTATTCCATGCCTGTCATGACTGATTAAGCCTGTCTAAGCAGCCCCTCCCTCTCCCTGCTAGCCGACAACATTCCAGGAAAAATATCCCCAACCTATTCAGTTTCTCCCTTCAGATCTAGCCCGCCAATCGCGGCAACATCCTTGTAATTATTTTCTGAACCCTTTCAAGTTTCACAACATCCGTCCTGTAACAGGGAGATCAGAATTGAATGCAGTATTCTAAAAGTGGCCTAACCATTGTCCAGTATGTCTGCAACATGACACACTAACTCCTAGATTCAAGGTACTGACCAATAAAGGCAAACACACCAAATGCCGCCTTCACTACCTTGTCTTCCTGCAACTCCACTTTCAAGAAACAATGAGCTTGCCCTCCAAGATCTCTTTGTGCAGTAACACTCCCACGGCCTTACCATTAAGTCCATAACTTCTGCACTGATTTGCCTTCCTAAAATACAACAACTCTCATTAATCTAAATTAACCTCCATCTGCCACTCCTCAGCTCATTGGACCATGTGGGCCCATGTGATGAAGGTCCTATTGTACTCTCGAGATATCCTTCTTCACTGTCCTCGACACCACTACTTTTGATGTCATCCACAAACCTATCTCCTATATTCACGTGCAAATCATTTATATCAATGATTTTAAAAAAAATGTCCTTTTGTCCCCTGTTGTCTGTCCAAGCTTTAACATTGATCCATAACGCTGCCATAGGCACTGCCTTCTCATACTTCCAGGTCATCCCACCCATAGTTGTCCCTCTGCCCATAAGTGGGTGTTTTGCCATCCAACCCGTTTGAGTCAGTATCATCGTCCTCACTGCCTTTTGAGTAGATGAGTTCACCAGGTGCCTCCCCTGCTGTAGCTATCATCATGCCCTCGTGTGAGAGTCACCACCTTTGCTTATTCCTATTGTCTTTGGCCATATTTCTGATGGAGGCTGTCAGAGTTACAGCTGCAGCCTCATATTTGAATTTTTTTGTCCATTTGACCAGGGTTTCTGCTCTGGTTTTGGACTATTCAGGTCATAACCCTTCCTGATTATCTTTGTGATCAGTCTCTTTCTGCGATCCAGTACAATTTGTAACAACCACACCTCTGGGCCTCATTATTTTTTATCACCATGCCTAGATATGATCCCTTCAGAACCCATTTTGGTCGCCTTGGGTATATGCCTCCCCTCAAGCTCCACTTTTCCACCCTGATGCTCTGCTGTGTGCCTTAACCCCTCCCAGGTGCGTGCTAGGTCTATCAGTTTCCCACTGAATTCAGCACAACTCCCTTCTCACTCATTTCTTTTTTTACTGCCAAGAGCGATTCTGGGGTTTACTGTCTCCCTAAAGTGTAGTAAATATTAAACATACTTACGTGATTAGGATCCACACAGCTGATAACTGACTGATTTACTGTTGTTGAAGGAGAAATATTAAAGAGGGGTCCTGAGACAATGATTCAATATTCATGGAGCCTATTAAACTGTGCAGTGAAATATATTTACTCTGATTCATGGATTTGATAATAATGAAACATCTTCGGTGGTTATTAGAATACAGAAGAACAAAGTGTAACTTTTTAAACTTCACTTAATAATAACTTTGATTTTCTCTGTAGAGCTGAAAAGTAGACTGATTATTGAAGTGATATTAATGTGATCACAGCAATAGAACCATTAGGTACTAACTGCAATTCATGAGATGAGCAATATGATTGTTTGCATTGATTCTTGTATTGAAAATTCAATCTTGTTTCATGCTTGTCAAATATTACGCTGTTCATTATAATTCAAGAATACAGTAACGAAATGATGGCAGTAAATAATAGACTTTAATTTTAGCTTTACTGTTATAATGGACCAATCCAATAATTGGACATACAGGTGGATGACTGCACTGTAAACTGTTGGATATATAATATTGGCTCTGAGAAAAACAATTTGGTTTACAAGATGTTCTGTACTAGGAATAGTTAAAAATTAATTGTGATTATGAATCGGCCACTTAAAAGATAATTACTGGAGTTGGCTAAAAATATTTACATTTTGTTCAGATAATTGGAACAAGGAACTTACAGGTTGTAAATGTGTTTATTCAACAGAATACACAAGAGATATTCCCCCCCAGGAACTAATTATGCATACATAGCTCAAAGTAGCTTGAGATATACATAGAAGCCAAATGATCAATGAATTGAGAAAGATTCCACAGTTATATCTGACAGTTGAAAAGTCTAAATATTAGTAGCTACACGTTCATGTTCAAACAAGCAGCATGCAGATTAAAGATAAACCTTAGATGGACAGTAGGGAACAAAAGGACACTGTTTTTTGTGATTTACATAAATGATTTGGATGTGAACCTAGGAGATAGCTTAGCAGATGACATCAGAATTAGTGGAAGATTTTCATGTTGGGATGCATGTCTGTTTAACTATAATCTGTTCTGTTCTCCGTGTAAGAGGCTCTTGTTGTGTGTGATGGACTGTCACAAACAGTGTAATGTCCCTGAGAGTTCTGGGATCAGGTTTCCTTTGTCTGCAAATCAGGCGGCCGGTAAACTATACACCTGTTCTTCTTAGGTGAAGCAGAGATTCAATTTTTAGTGACTAAATGGTAGATACTGAAGTTATTTCACTCAGAATGGTTTCGAGCATGCACTATCAATCAGTGTACCTGTTAAGTTATTTTCTGAACAATTCTGATCTCTATCTGTCAATCTGATGGTACATCTTGCTTGTCAGTTTTATGAGAATTCAACCCTTTGTTTCTGAGCTATTTTTGTCAATGATTCGGTATATCTATTGCTTCACTGTGTCGAGTCTCAGAGTCGTTATGAGCCAGTTTCAACAGTTCGGCCCACTAACTTACCCCTGTCTCATTGCATTGTACATTTTTTAGCATTATCTTATCAGCAAATTCTTTTAACAAAGGGACAAGGAGTGAGTTTTTTTTAGATGACATTTTCTCTGCTTAATATTTTAATTTTAAAACATAGGACGATGGCTTATATTTGTGAGAGGGTCGTGTTGCTGTGTCGAACAGCCTGTCATTCGTGGGATTATGCTCCCTGGAACACGGATTTCTTTTGCCTGCAAATTACGCATGAAGTTACTTGAGCACTTGCAAAAAGGATGTGTTCATTGCAGTGCGATTTCTATCAATGCACTTTGTGGAACCTTCTGAAGCCAGAGATACACAAATGTGTGCAGATTTGTTTTCCTCACTTGAGGAAGCACACATTAGCATACGAGTGATTTTAACACAGGGGCAGCAGATTTATTCTGGGAACTGGGGATTATAATGAGGTGCGACTAAATTGGCTAGATTTAGATTCCTATATTGCATGTGAATAAGGAGGTATTCTCTTTGAACTGTATGTTATTACCAAAGACATTGTCAGGATAATTGTTGGCAGCTATCTTTGCTGATAGGAATGTAGCATAATGGATCAGTCTCAGAGCGGTAGAGCAGCCTGATTTACTGAGATAAGCAGAAATGTCTTCACTCAAATACCTGGTAAACCTGTGATCATTTCCACCTCAAGAACTGAATCACTGACTATATTCCAGAAAAAGGTTTGCAATGTTTGCGATGCTCAGGGGATCAAAAACTGTTGCAAAAACTGGATGAATGCTAAGAAGTCAACAATGATGTGACTAAAATCAACAGTGGATGCTGGAAAATTGAAACAAAACACAAAATGCTGCAGAAACCTAGCTGATCTGGTGCAAAAAAAGGGAAAGAGAGAAAGAGAGTTCAAGTTTCAGGTCTGATGTGACTCTTCTTCAGAACCAGCAATGTTGTTAAACTGCAAGTCAGGCTCCAGGTGCTAAATAATGTAAATCTGACCCAGTCTCTGAAATTCTTTTGCAGGGGGTGCCTCGCGGAAGGTGTCAGTGTTTATTGAGGGTCCCCAGTGAGTGTGTGAGTATTTGAAGAGTGTCTTTGGGGTATTAGAGGATTCTGGTTTGCAGTTACTTGGCTGATGTTTAAGTGGCTCCCAGACCTGTGATTCTGAACACAGGACTTACTTATGGGGATGTGAATGAGGAGACTTTAGACAGGTATTTCAGGGCAAAGGAATCTCAATTTATTTAAGTGCATTAATTATAGGTAATTATAGTTTAAGAAATGGGTACCTCAGTAAACTCTATGAAGTTAATACCATACACTATGAATAGAGATTACCACTATTAGACATTATTTACCTACACACAAAAAACAAACATTGACACTGTCTGCCTGAATTCCTCCCAGTAGGGTCCCAGTGTCGGAATTTGGGGTCTCGGGGTTTATGCTCCCATCCCAGAACGTGGTTTTGAAGTCCCAGTGGTATTCTGGATCACCATACCTGGAGCCAGAATGAAGACTTGGGACTGTGTGGGTTTTTAAGTTTGGTTTGAGTCAGCTGATGCGTTAAGGTGTGTTTTGGTGAGTAGCTGTTTCTCTTCAACTTTGGGTTTTGTGAGCGGGTTTTCACCTCAGGTTGTGACTGAGGACTTGTGGCTTCGCTGAAGTCAGTGATTGATCGTGTTGTTGGTGTCTGGTTTGGATGGTCTGGATCAGGTTCTTGCTGTCAGTGTTTTTGGTTCAGAAAGACCCATGTTCGGAAGCTCTTTGTTCAGGTTCCTCCTCCCGTGAGATCGGGGCTGGCAGTTACACTGACTCTGAGTCCCATTCTCTTCACACCAGATCTGTAGTTTTCATTCTGCTCTTGATGTTCTCTTCTGAGGTTAATCAGCTTTCCGACAGATAGAGCGTGTGTGAATGGATTTGAATGTCAAGTATCTCTGGCTCCATACTGTCTGTGCTGCATCGCCCAAGGCGTAAAAGCTGTCTTTGCTCAGCTCCTGCTATCTCTTGGAGCAGGGACTGTTGGTTTTGGTCAATCCTCCTTTCAGAGCGGAGATGCAAAATGGGATTCCAGGCTGAAGAATAATTTTCTGAAGAAGGGTCTCAGCCCGAAACATTAGCTTTCCTGCACCTCTGATGCTGCTTGGCCTGCTGTGTTCATCCAGCTCCACACCTTGTTATCTCAATAATCCCACACTCAATCTCCATTCGCAGGCATGATGATTGTGCTGTGTATTTCTCACAGACTCAGTTCAACTGTCTCTTTGAAAAGCTTGCAAGTCCAGGATTCTGTCCAAAAATGCAGAGTTGGCCAAAATGATTTACTCTTGGCATTTGTTACTGGGTCCTGCATGAATCAGTAGTTGTGCAGGTTTCCCAGTGAGTGTGTCAGTATTCACAGTGAGCCTGTGGTTAATGAGTCAGTATCTTTCGAATTTTTCCAGTGATTGTGTGGAGTGCTATTTACAGAATGATCACTCAGAACTATCTCAGTACCCCAGGGATTTGCTGGGAAGTTTGTCCTCACTGCAATGAGTGAGTGGTATTTAAGGTGTCCTTGGGGAATGTGACAGTATTGGCAGTGTGTCTGGGATATTCATTCAATATGTACAGTGGGTCCATGGGGACTTTGTCATTATTTACTTGGGGGTCCCTGGTAGTGTACTACTATTTACAAGGGGCGTTCAGGGAGAATGCCAGCATTAATTCAGTATCCCTGGGGAGTGCATCAGTATTTACAGGGAATCGTTACAACATTTTGATGGATCCCATGCAGAGGAGATTGAGGGGGAACCCGACAGAGGTATTAAAATCACGAGCGGTATCGATAAGATGAATGGCAGATTTCAATTCAAGAGGGTGGGGATTCCAAGGCTGGGTCATACTTATCAGGTGAGAGGAGAAAGATTTTAATTAAAAAAAATATGGAATTTTATTTTTGTTTACACAGGGTCCATGTACAGGATGGACTTCCAGAGGAAGTACTGGGTGCGGGTACAATTACAGCATTTAAAAGGCAGTTGGGTAAGCAGCTGAATAAGAAATATTCGGAGGGACATGTCCCATCTTCCTGTGCTTGGCCCCAGTTCACTTTGGGTTTATGGTTGGCATGGACTGGTTGGACTGAAGGATCTGATTCTGAGCTATGTGGCTGTGTATCTCTAAAAGCAGTATCCGCAAGGAATCCAGGATGAGTGTGTTAATATTTACTGGGTCTCCAGAGGGAATGCATCTGTATTTACACCATGTCCCAGGGGAGGATTTTCAACATTTACTGGGTATTTCTGGGGTGGACATCAATACTTAAAGGGCACTCCTGAGAAGTGTGACAGACTTTTACACAAAATCCCTGGGGACTGCATCAATGTTTACAACAAATCCATTGGGAGTGCGTTAACAATTCCTGCGAACCTGACTGGAAGTGTTCCAGTATTTACGAGAGGGTCTGGGGAGTGAGTAATGTTGGTAGGGAATTAATGCACGATGTGTTCGAATTTTGAGGGATCTCTGGGCAGTATAACAGTATCTGTAGAGAATTCAAGGAGAATGTGTCAATAATTACTGGGTGTTCAGGAGGGAATACAGCACTATCTACATGGGTCTCTGGAAAAGTCTGTCAGCAATTACAGCCGGTCCAGGGTGAGTCTGATGATGTTTACTGGAGTTCAGTGGGACTGTCAGTATTTACAGGGGATCATTGTGCATGTGTCAGTATTTTAAAAAAGTGTTCCAATGTAATGTGGTCGAGTTTACAAGGAATCACCAAGAAGAGTCTGTTGTTAGAGGCATCTCCCAAGAAAATTATTAGTATTTGTCAGGACACTCTCAGGATGTATTTAGCAGAATACTGTTGACAGTGTGTCATTAACATAAGATGGTGCCCACGTTTACATATGTCTGGGGGTAGTGTGTCCATGTTACGGATTTTCACAGAGAGACCACAGTGAGTGCCCAGTGACTGACCGTAATTTTCAGGTGTGCCCAAGGACAGTGTCAGGGTTTTGTGCCTTTTGGGAGTGTGTTCGTAATTATAAGGGATTTGTGGGGTAATGAGTCAGTGTTTATAGAGATTCCCCAGTGAGTGTTCATATTTACACAGTGGGTGCAGGTGCATCAGGGGTTGAAGAAGGCAAATGGTATGTTGGCCTTCACAGGGAGAGGATTCAGGGAGATCTTGCTGCACTTGTACAGGGCCATTGTGAGACTGTATCTGGAGTATTATGTGCAGTTTTGGTCTCCTTTATCTGAAGAAAGATGTTCTGATCATCGAGGCAATGCTTACCAGACTGATACCAGGTTGGACTGACATATGAAGAGACGTTGTATTGATTAGGAGACTATTCACTGTCGTTTTGGAAAATGAGGGTGGATCTCATGGAAATGTATAAAATTCTAACAGGTCTAGACATAGTAACAGGTAAGAACAGTATTCCCACTGATTAAAGAATCTGGAATCAGGGCTTATAGTCTAAGGTTACAGGATAGGCCATTTAGGACTGAGATGAGGAAAAATGTCTTTGCCAGAGATTTTTTTTTAAAATTCCCTCATGGGATGAGGATGTCACTGGCTCGGCAGCATTTATTGCTCATCCCTAATTGCCCAGAGGGCAGTTAAGAGTCAACCACATGAAATCACATGTAGGCCAGAAAAAGTAAAAATGGCAGTTTCCTTCCCTAAAGGACGTAAGTGAACCCGCTGGTTTCTTTCAACAATCAACACTGGATTCATGGTCACCATTAAGCACCAAATTCCAGGCATTTATTGAATTCAAATTCCACCATGTGCAATGGTGGGATTTGAACCCAGGTTCCCAGAATATTATCTGGGTTTTTGGAATAATAGTCTGCGATAATGCCACTAGGCCATCGCCTCTGAGTCTGTGGAATTCACTGCCACAGAAAGTGGTTGAGGCCAAATCATTGAATGTTTCCAAGAAGAAGTTTAATCGAGTACTTTGCATTAAAGAGAGCACATGTTTTAGGGAGTTAGCTAGATCAGAGGACTGAGTTCGATGACCCGCCATGGTCATAGTTATTGGTAGCACGTGCTTGAGTGGGCAGATATCTTCTACTTTTGCTCCTCATTCATATTCATGTTCTTATGCATGTTTAAGAGCCCCAATGAGCAGGCCAGGATGTAAAAGGGACCATGGGGAATGTGTTAGTACTTACAGTGGGTCCCATGGTGTCCTGGAGATTGCCTCAGTATTTACTGTGGGTCCCAGGGAATGCGTTGGTATTTCTGGTGGGTTTCATGGTATCCTGGGGATTACATCAGTATTTATGGTGGGCGCCAGGGGTTGCATTCGTCTTCAATGGGTGTGTACATAGTGTAGCACCAGACGAGATGAACTGACGCTGTTTCCACTTTTAGAAGGGTCTCAGCTCGTGGTAGGTGAGTGTAGTTTGTGATGAAACAGTCACTTTAAAAAGGTTATTCTTTAGTGTTTTTTTGAAGATCGCTTGTGAAGCCAGAGGTGGTGAAGTGTCCAGGGGTTTTAGGAGGCCTTTTGGTTTTTTTTGTTTAAAACCAACTTAACATTGGAAGAGGCGTGGCCAGTTCAGGTTTTCTAGTTTATATTTTAGCTGAAGCAGTCACAAGATTTGTGCATCCAAAAGGGTTGCAAGCTTCAATAAATAATTCCTAACGCGAAATCTCTCTCTGGGTGTTGTTCCCTCCTGTCTTTAAGAATCTGTGTTTGAAACTATGTTTTTTCCAAGGGTTGTGTTTATGGGATGTAACTATTTTGGAACAGTTAATTTTTAATAGTTACAGTATTGGGTGGGTTAGATTTTCCCATATTTGTTGTTCAAAATTCCACTTTCTTCTGTTCATGTTTTAACTGTCGTGTTTAAATAAATTGTTTTGCTTCAAACCAAGTGCATCATACCTGGAACACCCAATTGACATTCCCGTATAAAATAGGAAAGTTAGGGTCTTAAAATAACAGTGTGGAGCTGGAAGAACACAGCAGGCCAGGCAACATGAGAGGAGTAGTAAAGTTGACACTTCGGGTCTGGACCCTTCTGACTATCTCAAAGTTAGTGCCCAGGTTACTTTCTTAAAATCTTGTGAGGAAGTTCTCACCTGGCCCATAACAGATTGGGGGCTTTTGTTGCAATGATTCTACAATTCCACTTTGAGTCAATTAAGCCTAATCACAAATGTGGTGAGGGGTTGTCGTTAGGTCTTTTGTTTCGGGTGTTGCATTCCCTTGGTTTAAACAGGGAGTGCCTTGTGTAGGGATGGCTCTTCAGTCATCACTCAGTTTTCTGGGGGTGGAAGCAGTGACTTTGGGGTCTTTGCAAAAATTGACCAAGGCAAAGCTGTTGGAATTGGCAGACAAGCTGGAGTTGGGGTTACCCTTGTCTGTGAGGAAAGGAGAGGGACTGACAACACTCTTTGGAAATGGCTAGGATTCAGTTACAGATGAAGCAGGTTGGACAGGAAAAGGAACTCAGTCTAAATTCTGGCTAAAAGCAGAGGAAAGAGAAATGAAAAGAATTGCCCCCGCAGATAATGTGGATCGTCAGAATCTCTTTCTCCAGTGTAAAAAAAAGTGTTATTAAATACTTGGGTGCCCAGGATGGAGGAAATTTTAAATGAGATTTGTGAGGCACATTAACAAAGTTTTTGTGGAGGATTGAGACAAATACAATGAACAGTCAGAGGATCGAGGGATATGGGCTATGTGCAGGCAGATGGTATTAGTTTAGAATAACATTGTGGTAGGCACAGCCATGGTAGTCCGAAGGGCCTGGTGCTGAGCTTTACCGTTTTATTTTAACCCCATTGGAAAAAATCACGAAGAATCTTAGATATTTCATTATTTCTCCCTCATTCTTCTAAGCGACAATGAGACAAGCTCAGACTACTCAACCTCTCCTCATTAGAAAATCCCTGCATTCCCAAGATCAGCCCAGTGAACCTTCTCTGGCCTGTCGCTAATTCAAGGATATCTTTCCAAAGGGCTGACATACTGTTCATAATATTCTTGGTATAGTCTGGCTCAACTTATTTATTTTAGCAAGGACTCCCTATTGTTAAACTTCATTCCCTTTTTAATAATTGTCAGAATTTGATTTCCCTTCTCTATTACCTCTGAACCTGTAAGCTCCCTTTTTCAGATTGATACTCAAGGATTCCTGAAGCCCTTTGTGCAGTTAGTATGAAACCAAACAGTATTAGCCTGACAGTAAGCTAGAAATGTGCTGGAATGTATTATAAAGGATATGACAAGAAAAAATAATTGCACCCTTCGAAACAACAGAAGATGCATGAGTTTATGAAGGGGAATTTTTTTGATGATCCTGCTTGATTTCATTTTTTTGGTGTGGTTATCAATGGCAGAATAAATAAGGTGAGGGAGGGGATTGGCGTTCGGGAGATATGGTTAATTTGAATTTTCAAAATCATTTTGACGAGTTTGAACAGGGGCTGGTGAGTATCTAGGGAGTGAATAGGGCCTCTGAAAGATCAACAAAGCCATTATACGTGGGACAACTAGAGATGGATGCAATCCTAAACAAGTATTCCACTTCAGTATTTACTGTGGAGAAAAACATCACACGTCAGGAACTTTGTGAAATAAATAGAGATGACTAGAAAAGCGTCCCCACTTGAGAGCATGAGGTGCCAGGAGTCTTAAAATGCACAAAGGCAGATAAATCCTCACGCCTTGATCTGGTTGATCCCAAGACATTGTGGAAGGCTAGGTAAGAAATTGTGAGGTGCTCTAGCAAGATATTTATATCGCCAACAGCCACAGTGAGATGTTAGAAGACTGGAGGGTGGCTAATGTTGTTGCATCACTTTAGGGCTGCAAGGCAAAGCCTGGAAACTACAACCCAGTGACACTGACATCAGTGGTGGGTACGTTGTTGGAGGAGATCCTGAGAGACTGGATCTTCATGCATTTGGAAAGGCAAGGATTGATTAGGGCTAGTCAGCGCGGCTTTGCGTGTGGAAAATCGTGGCTCAAAAAGATGATTTTGCTTTGAGGAGTTAGATGAAGGCAGAGTGGTACAAGGCTCTCAGCAAGGTTAGATCACATGGGGTCCTACGAAAGCTTGCCAGTTGTGTACAAGATGGGCTTGACATTGGGTGCTGGCAGAGTTTTGTTGTGCTTACTGGAGGCCTATGCGTGTGCCGCCAGGCTCGGTTATGTTGTGTGTCATTTATATTGATGATTTTGAATGAGAATATAGGAGTCACGGTTGGTAATTTTGTGGGTAACTGTAAAATTGGTGGTATAGTGGACAGTGAAGGAGGTTGTCTTAGAATTCAGTGAGACCTCGATCTATCAAGTTGATGGGATGAAGAACAGCAGATGGAGTTTAAGGTGGATAAATGTGAATTATTGAATCTTGGAAAGACAAACCAGGGCAGAACAGAAACAGCTAATGTTCAGGCCCTGGATGGTGTTGTCAAGCAGGGAGACTTCGGGTGCAGATACATAGTTCCCTGAAAGCGGCATCACAGGTAGACAGGGTGATGAAGGTGACATTTGGCATGGCTTGCTTTCATTGGTTGGAGCATTGGGAATAAGAGATTGGGTCGTCATGCTGTGGCTTTACAGGGCATTGAGGCCACCATAAAAGTGTTCTTAATTATCAGGAAAAACTTAACTGGTTTACTTGTGCCCTTCAGGGAAGGACATCTGACATTCTTAGCTGCTCTCGCCGACGTGATTTCAGACCCACTGCAACATGGCTGACTCTGAGCTGCGCTCTGGCAATTAGTGATGGGCAACGATTGCTCGACCAGCTGATGACACCCCCGTGCCATGCGTGAATAAATAAAAGTACATATTTCCCTCCCTACCTCTATAGACACCTCCAGCTCAGCAATTCCTCCTGGATTTGTAACATTGTTCAGAACCTTGCCACTTTCCGTTACACACTCATCACCTCCAGCACCTTCAACTTGCCCTGTTCCTATCATCCCAATAAATCCCAACAATGTTTCCTGTTCCTAAGGCATTCCTCTGCTAGGAAGTCCCTTGAAATCCTTTTTCATACATGCGTCCTTACTTTGGTAGCCCTCTTTTGCAAAGCAGTCTTTTTCTTCTGATTTGTTCTGAGTTTCTTTTGTGGTCTTCTAAGGCTCTTTCGATTGAATATATTCTTTTACACCGTGAGTGAGACATAAGTAGGAATTTCTTGCTGAGTTTTGTCACTTTCAATGGAACGTCCTTTTTGTTGGATATTTTAGTGTTCCTTCAAATGTTTTCCACTGTACATTTACAGCCGTACATTTCAGTCAGTTTTCTCTGTTTACACTGGTCAATTCTCCTCTCAATGTCGTACGATTGGCTTTGTTTTTGTTTCTAATTGTTGCTTGTCCTTAGTATGGTCACATTAAAACTTCATTATCTCCTTGAATTCCACTTTTTCATAATTTCCTGGAGGATCTCAGTGGACATTACTCATTCACTCAGCTTCGTCACACAACAGTCGATTTGGGATTGCAACATCCCAAGCCAGTTGCACAACATGTTATTCAAAGAAATACTGACAGAAATATTCTCCGAGTTCCTCTTCATATGCCACTATTTTATTGCACTACTTTGTCCATTCCAAAAAGTAACATTGTCATGTACTTTATACTACAATTTCCTGTCACAAACTGTTGTATAGTTTCTGTGTAACTCTGTGCTTCCTGTCCCTTTCTGCTTGTCTTCAGCCACATCATCATCATGCTGTTCAGATCACATTTTCTGTTTGGATTTGGAAATCTCCTTTCTCCTTTCTCCTTTCCCCTGAACCCTGCCCCAACATCCTCTCTGTCAGTTTAAAGCCCTGTCCATAAACATTATGACATGATTGGCCAGGACACTGGTCCCAGTTATTATTTATTCACTCATGAAATGTGGGTGTCTCTGTCTGGCCAGCATTTATTGCCCACCCCTAGCTACCGTTGAACTGAATGGCTTGTTGTGCCATTTCAGTGGGTAGTTGTGAGCCAACCCCGTTCCTGTCGGTCTGAAGTCATGTGAAGGCCCGACCAAGTGAAGATGGCATATTTTCCCCCCTAATTACTGTGTCAGACACAATCACTAGTCGTCATGGGAGGCCCACTTTCAGCTTTGTGATACTGCAGCTTCCGAACACAGCAGAGGCAAGTTCACAGTTATCAATCCAGGCCTATGCTGTCTTTGTGAGGATTAGCACAACAGAAGTGAAAGCAAATCTCCCACGACAGGGTGGCAATGCAGTCTCTGATCTTCTTGTTTTGTGTTTCCCCTCCATGACTGTATCTGTGTCATGTCTTGTGGCCCAGTGTCTTCAATCATTCCAACTCCTATTTCTGTCACCACCTCTCCACTCTACAATCCCTCCATAAATTTGAAATGTACTCCAATCCTGACCACCATGCCTATCTGTGTAACTTGCTGCAGTCTCTGCAACATGCCTTGTCTCAATAGTCTCTTCCTCCAGTAACTGGAGTCATAGAATTGTGAAGCATGGAAAGAGACCATTTGGCCCAACTTGTCCATGCTGACCGGGTTTCCCAAACTGAACAAGTCATATTTGCCTGCATTTGGCCTGTATCCTTTGAAACCTTTCCTGTCTGTGTACCTGACCCAATGTCTTTTCACTGTTGTAATTGTACTTATGTCCATCACTTCCTCTGGTACCTCGTTCCATGTTTGCACCATTCTCTGTGTAGAAAACATTACCCCTCAGGTCTGTTTTAAAACTTGCCCCTCTCACCTCAAGTCTATGCTCTGTACTTTAGGACTCCCCTCCCCTGGGAGCAAAGACCTTGTCCGTTCACCTTTTTATATGCTGCTCAGGCATTCATAAACCTCTAAAAGGCCACTCCACGGCCTCCTATCCTTGAGGGAAATACCTCTGCTCGGGGTACAACAAATTCATCCCTGGTTTCCCAAACGTTCTCCGATACATTTGATCAAGCTTTTCAAGACCTCCAATTGCTCTCTTCTGTCGTGTGAACTCTTTTCAAGACATCACTCTCTATTTCCCTGAATTTACTAGTCCTTCTCCACAGTAAGTACTGACGTGAAATCTTGTTGAAGATCTCAAATTTCTTGCTTCTTCAAATTTGTTCTGGGACCTCTGCTCTTTGTGATCTTTATGAATGACTTGGATGAGGAAGTGGAATGGTGGGTTAGTAAGTTTGCTGATGACATGAAGGTTGGCGGAGCTGTGGGCAGCATTGTAGGTTGCACTGGGACAATGACAGGATACAGAATTGGGCAAAGAAGTAGCAGATGGAATTCAACCCAGAAAAGCACGAAGTGATTCATTTTATAAGTTCAAATTTGAATGCAGAATACAGGCTTAATGGCAGGATTCTCGGCAATGTGGAGGAACAGAAGGATCTTGGGGTCCATGTCCATAGATCCCTCAAAGTGGTTACCCAAGTTGATAAGTTTGTAAAAGTGGCGTATGGTGTGTTGGCTTTCATTAGCAGAGGAATTGAGTTTGAGCCGTGACATCATGCTGCAGGCCTATAAATCTCTGTTTGGACCACACTTGGAATATGGTGTTCAGTTCTGCTCACCTCATCAGAGGAAAGGTTTAGAAGCTTTGGAGAGGGTGCAGAGGAGATTTACCAGGATTCTGCTTGGACTGGAGGGCAGGTCTCATGAGGAAAAGTTGACAGAGCTAGGGCTTTTTTTCATGGGAGCGAAGAAGAATGTGAGGTGAGTTGACAGAGGTGTACAAGATGATGAGAAGCAAGAGATGGAGTGGATAGTCACAGACTTTTTTCCAAGGCAGAAATGACTATTATGATGGGGCATAATTTTAAGATGATTGGAGGAAGGTATAGGGGAGATGTCAGAGGTAGATTCTTCACACAGAGTGGTGGGTGTGTAGAATGCACTGCCAGCAATGGTCGTGGAGTCAGATACTTTAGAGACTTTAACTGACTCTTGGATAGGCACTTGGAGGATTTTAAAATGTAGCCTATGCAGGGTAGATTGACCTTAGTAGGATAACAGGTCGGCACAACATTGTTACTTCACATCCCATTTTTGCCCTCCGGATTTCCTTCATGAAGTGTATTCTTACACTCCCATATTCCTGAAGGGATGCATTGATCCAACTGTGTCCTCTCTTTCTTGACCAGAACACCTCTATCACCAGTCATCCAGTGTTTCCTATTTCTGTCAGCATTGTCCATCACACTAACAAGAATACGCTGGCCCTGACTTCGCTCTTTATCTCACTTTTAAAAGCTTCCAACTTGCCAGATGCCCCTTTATCTGTAAATAACCTCCCCAATCATCTTTTGAAAATTCCTGTCAAATACCATCAAAATTGGTCTCACCCCAGTTTATAACTTTAGCTTGTGAACCAGGCCATCATTTTCCAGGGCTATTTTCAAACTAATAAAATTGTGGTCACTTATCAAATTGTTGCCCGAATAACACCTCAGTCCCTTGCCGGGCCTTGTTTCCCACATGGACGTCAGGTTTTGTCCCTTCTCCTCTCAGTCTATCGACATATTGTTTGAGACAGTTTTCTTGAACACACTCAACAAATTCCTCCGGTCAAAGCGCCTCACGCTATGACAGTGCCAGTCTAAGTTTGGAAAATTATAATCTCCTGCCATTACACCCTTATTATTATTCATACAGTTATCCAAGATCTGTCAACATATTTGCTCCTCAATTTCTCACCAACTGTTGGGGGCCTGTTGGACAATTGCATCAAAGCTATCACACATTCTAATTTTTGTGCTCCGCACATGTAGCTTCACTGGGCAAACCCCAGAAATATTCTCTGTGAACACTGTTGTCATGTTTTCCCGATTCAAAAATACCTCTCCCCTCCTATCTTACCTCCTCTTCTACCCTTCCTGTAGCGTCTGTCCCCTGCAGCATTGAGCTACTAGCCTTTTCTTTCCCAGAGCTGTGTTTCTGTAATACCTATGATATCCCAGTCCCATGTCCCCATAAATGCCCTGAGTTGATCTGCCTTCCCTGTCCGATCCATGACATTGATATAAATGCAGTTGATTTAATCAATTTTCCCTCATATCCTGCCCTGCTCTTGCCTGCCTTGTCTATTTAAATTGTTGTTTGAACTTCTGTGCCAGCCTCTCGTTTGCCTCACTGCTGTTTCAGGTCCCACACCCTGCTAAACTGTTTTAAATCCTTTCAATGCCTCAAACTATTCACGTTGCCAGGACATGTGTATTCCCGCCCCCACTTCAGGTGGGCCCCCATGTCGATCTGTGCTGGCACCTTCAGTGATCTTTGGACATTTGAACCAAGGTCCCAAAGTTTATCAGTACTCTGCGTGTACCTACTGCGCATTGTGTATGTCCTTCAGTTAGCATATCTCCCACAGTGTATTGCCTCACATTTCACCTTAGAAGTAAAGTCCATCTGCCATTAGTGTGCTCAGTTTATCAGCTGATCAGTATCAGACTGTAGTCCGAGACCATTCACCTCACTATGGACAACACCCCCAACTTTCATCTGAACATATTGTAGATCCTCAGCATCCTAACTGAAATCCACGGCTACAATATGTTTCTCCTTGGTGAGCACAGATGAGAAGTGTTCATTTAAGACCTCACCCGCTTCCTCTGGCTCATTGACAATTTACTGCTTTGGTTTCGAGCAGGCTCGACTCTCCTTGGTAATTCTCTTACTCTAACTGTACGTCTATAAAAATATCCTTGTGTCTTTTTCCGTAACAGTACCTGCCAAAGATATTTCACGGCCATTGTTTGCTCTTCAATTTGCGGACCTTGTTTTGCAAACTCTATAATTTTGAACGGCTTTACCTGTTTTCATTGTGCTATATTTTCTTTATCAAACTCATGGTATCACTTCATCAGTCTTCACTGGAATGCTGCCTTTGTCATTCACTCTCCGTGGAACACGGTGACCCTGGATTCTCATTGTATCACTTTATAATAGTCTTACCGTTCCAAAATAGAATCAACTGCAAGCAGTTCCTCCCCAGTCTATATGTGCCAGGTCCTGTCTAATGAGAGTGATAATGCTGAGCAATGGAAGTGATGTGATGATAAGTGACTTTCCTCAAATTTAGACATTTAACTTCTGTACTAACTTTATCGCTTTCCATAATGATATGCAAACTTAGAGTTATTATCTCTATCCCCCAAAAAATGGTGGTAGGAGGAAACTTGATTTCACTTTTCAGATGCATTTTAGCTGGGTCCCACTGAAAAAAGCAAATTAACAAATTTGGACCACGTGGACTTGGAGGTGATGTGCTGGCTTGTGTTGAGAATTGTTTAACAGACAGAAAAGCACATGCTGATAAATTGTTGATTTGTGAGTTTGCAGGTTGTACCTTGTGAATTTGAGAAAAGATTCATGTTTGGGCCCCAGCTATGCACAACCTCTCTCGATGAATGAGATGTACAGATCAAATCTAATGTTTCCCTGTTTGTTGATGGCAAAACCATAGATGGGATTGTGAGCTGCGCAGAGAATACCAAGGGGATAAAGGGGAACGTGGATTGTCTCGGAGTTTTGTCGCATATTCAGGCATGTGATGTGGCCATCATTTACATCCCATCTCTAATTGTCTGGAGAAGGTGGTGATGGTTCTGAGCAATATTAGCTTTAGCTTCTCTTTACACATATTGAGCTTTTCCAGCAACTTCTGTTTTCATTTGTGAGCCGCCTTGATTGACCCATTGCAATCCTTCGGACAGCCGCAGTGCTGGTCGGAAGGAGTGTGGCTTGGAGAAGCCCTTGGAAATGCTGCTCATGCCATACACCTGCTGTTGTTTTCCTTCCAGCTTTTGGTCCTAGGAAATGCTGCTGTTGATGATCCTTGTAGATTGTGGACACTGCTGTTGCGGTGTGTTCCAAATAAAGGGAGGAAATAGCGTTCCAAACATGAGTCTGCTTTGTGCTGGATGGTGTCTAGCTTATTGAGTATTGTTGGACCTACATTCATCCAGGCAAATGGAGAGTATTCCTGGACATTGCTGACCTGTGCGCTGTAGATGGACAGCATGCTTTCGGTGGGATGTTGCTGTTTTTAAAATTTCTTTTCAATGCAAAATATCAGTTTTTTGTTTGGGAAGATTGATTTTATTCAGTGAACGATGAATGGCCAGATCTATACACGGAACTGTGCATTATTTTCTTGTGGATTGAGTGTGTCCGGGTCTCTGCACGTTCAGTGATGATTGTTTTCACTCTCTGGACTGCCCAGTTGTTCAAGTGTGGAGTGATTTCTATTTTTTTTAAAGATATTTGGAGTGCAGACAGTCAGTTTCCTGAGTGGAAAGAGTTTTTTTTTCAAGTCCTGTAGACTGTGATTGTTCTCTCTTGTGTGTATGCAGACTGCATATGATCAGTCCTGTGTGAGGAGTTGTTGGTCAGTCCTGTGTAAACTGCTTTTGCGTGTATCCAAGTGAAATAACTGCACCGAGGCCGTTATGCCATTACCAAGTCACCCTTTATTTACTCCTGCTCAGTACATTGCCTATGACTAGCCAGCTCTCAGTCACTCCCCAACGCTATTTTCTTTGTGCTTTCTTCTCTTCTTTTTTTTTGCTTCTTTGTTTGTTTTCCCCATCACTGCGGTAGTTGGAGTGGGTTTACACCGACAAATTGCATTTGGCAAATTGTGTCTTGGGTTTGGATTTAAGCCCTAGATTTTAAATGGTTAAGTGGATCCCTTGAGCTGGTTCTCAACCGGTAGCCTGAGAATGGTCAATACCCTCTGGGAAGCTTTTATTTATCTTATGGGCTGTGAGCAGGTAGTTTTGTGTATGGTGTTGGTTAATCCTCCAGATTGTAAATGGTCAGTTCTGTGTGTAGAGCTTGATTTTATTCTGTGGCCTGTGGTCATTTCTGTCTGAAAGCTGCAGTTGACCTTGTGGATTGTGGTCAATTGTGTGTGCAGACCTGGTTTTAATTTCTCTGCGTGTCTCTTTCATTTCTGAATAACTCCATTCTCTACACAGACGCTGCTGACCTAAGTACTTTGTTCACCAATTTCTGTTCTGTTTCAGATCTTCAGATTTTGCAGTTCTTTGTTTAAGTTTAGAGCTTTCATTTTGCCTGTTACGTCATATGGCATAAAACAGTCATGAACCAGAACGGGTCCTTCGGCCCACCATATCTGCGATGGCCATGATGTTATTCTAATCTAATGCTGTGTGACTGCATGTGATTCAAATCCCCCTCTTCCCTGCCCATTGATGTATCTGTTTAAGTGCCTCTTAAACATTGCTCTTGTCCCTGCTTCAACCACCTCCTCTGGCAGCTTGTTCCAGGCAGCAAACTAACCTCTGTGTAAAAACGCTCACATCTGCTTTAAACTTTCCCCTCTCAGCTTTAAACTTATGAACCATTGAATTTGACATTTTTCACCTCAGGGACGATACTCTGATTATTCGCTCTATTCTTACCTCTCAGTTTTATATATTTCAACCAGTTACCCCCTCAGCCACTAATGCACGAGCAGAAACAATCCAAGTCTGCCCACCCTGTTCTTATAGCTAATACACTCTCACCCATGTAACATCCTGGTTAACCTCTTTAAAGTCTCCCCATCCTTTCTCAACTGCAAATAGGTAATTCTGTGAGAACTGCTGGTTCATATGTTGCGAATTACAAATTGTCAATGATCTGTTGGAATCTTGTATTTATCCTGTGGACTTCAAATGATCAGTTATTTATGATCTAATTTTCATCAAATGAGTTGTAAATAGTCAATGTTGTGTGGAGAGCAGGTTTTTATCTTGTGGAGTTTTGAGTAGTAATATTACACACAACTGACATCAACGTGGAGATGATCTGTACTGTGATTATTTGTGTTGTGTGTGTGTGTGTGTGTGTGTGTGTGTGTGTGTGTGTGTGTGTGTGTGTGTGTGTGTGTGTGTGTGTGTGTGTGTGTGTGTGTGTGTTTGTTTGTGGTCTTTGAGTCCTTTGTGAATGTTCCATTCTGCGTTTGTGTTGGCACCTCTTCTTCAAATAACGGTACACCCCCTTATTACTGTGTCTTCGTCCAGTCCCGACAGCATTCCTTATGTCTGTAACTGCCCAGAAGCTCTGACATCTCCTCACAATATCAAACCTGTTCAATCACCTCATGCCCCTTTGGTCTCTGTTTTACCTCATACCCCTTTGACACTTTTTCAATTTGTGAAGCCTGTTTTGGATCACACAATGTGCTCTGCAGTTGTAATGGTCTCCATGTTCTGTAACACTCCATATGTCTTCAACCAACTCCATTATGGGTTCGGCCACAGTCTCATGACAATATCACTGGGCTGTTAATCCAGAGACATAGATAATGTCTGGAGACCTGGGGTAAAATCCCACCGTGGCAGATTGTGGAATTAGAATTCAATAAAAATAATCCGTCATGATGTGTCCATTGTCGATCATCTTTCTTTAAAAAAAAACTCAACTCATTGACGAATGCCCTTTAGGGAATGGCATCTGACCAGGCCTGGCCGACATGTGACTCCAGACCCACAACAAATGGCTGACGCTTTTCTGTCCCTGAGCAATTGCCCAATGCAATCAGCAATAGGCACTGAAGACTAGCCCATCCAGTGATACTCGAGTCCGACAAATGAAGAAGTAAAAGGGTTTATTTCCCACCCCACCCTCTGCAAACACTGCAGCAATACGTACTGGGTTTGTGACCTCGTTCAGGCCTTCCCACTCTCTGCAACACTCTCACTACCTTCAACACTCCTTCTTCCTGTCATCTTATGGAACCCCAACAAAGATTCCACTTCCTACCACATTCTTCCAGCGAGGAGACCCCTTGCAATCTGTCTAACACCTACTTCTCTACTTTTGTAGTCTGCTGTCATTTTCTGAAACACATTCTTTCTCTTCGGAATTGTTCGGCATTTTTTGGTTGTCTTCCATGCCTTTCTTAATTGAATCTGATCATTTATGCCCTGAGTAACATACTCCTAAGAATTTCTTGCTGAGGTTTTGTCTGTTTCAATGGGATATCCTTGTTTTTGAATATTTTACACTGTTCCTTCAAACGTTTTTCATTGTACATTTACAGCCACATATTTCAGTCTCTTTACCCTGTTTAACTTGGCCAGTTCCCCTCTCCAACTGCTGTAATTGGTCTTCTTTCTGTTTCTGATTGTTGTATGTAATTTGTGTGATCACTTGAAAACTTCATAATCTCTTTGAATTTCACTTTTTCATAATTTCCCTTCGGATCTCTCGGTGTGACATTACTCATTCACTCAGCTTCATTCAACAACGGTCGGCCTGGGACAGTTACATCCCTAGTCAGTTGCACAACGTGTTATTCAAAGGAACACTGACACAAATTATCTCTAACCTCCTCTTCCATTGACACTATCTTATTGCATGTATTTTGTCCATGCCAAAAAGGAACAAAATCTACCGACATGATTGGCCAGGACACTGGCTCCAGTTATTATTTATTCACTCATGAGATGTGAGTGTCTCTGCCCGGAGAACATTTATTACCCAGCCTTAACTGCTTTGAACTGAATGGCTTGCTGTGCCACTTCAGAGGAAAACTGAGAGTCGACCGCATGCCTTTGGGTCTGACGTCACATGTCGGCCTGACCAAGTGAGAATTGCAGATTTTTTTTCTCTAATTACTGAGTCAGATTCGATCACTACTCTGTCATGGGAAGCCTACTTTAAGCTTCTTTGCACTATACCTTCCGAAGACAGCAGAGGAAGTTCACAGTTATCATTCCAGGCCTGTGCTGTCTTTGTGAGGATCAACACGACAGAAGTGAAAGCAAATCTCCCACAAGAGGGTGGTAATGCTGTCTCTAATCTTTCTGCTCTGTGCTCCACCTCCATGGCTGTGTCGATGTGGACACTGGTGGACCAGTGTCTTCAAACATTCTAACTCGTATAACTGCACCTATTTCTGTCAACAGCTCCCCTCCTTACAATCCCTCCATATATTTGAATCGTACTCCAGTCCTGACTACTATCCCAATCCCTACAGCTTGCTTCAATGTCTGCAACATGCCTCATCTCGGTAGTCTCCTCCTCCAGTAACTGGAATCAGAGTTGTACAGCATGGAAACAGACCCTTTGGCCAACATGTCATTGCTGCCCAGGTTTCCTGAACGAAACAAGTCACATTTTCCTGCTTTTGGCCCATATCCTTTCAAAACTTTCCTGTCTATGTACATGCCCCAATGTCGTTTCAATGTCGGAGCTTCCTCTGGCAGCTTGTTCCATATATGCACCATTCTCTGCGTGGCAAATGTTACCTCTCAGGTCTCCTTTAAACCTTTCCCCTCTCTCCTGTCACCTATGACCTCTAGTTTTGGACTCCCCTCCCCTGGCGGGAAAGATGTTGGCTATTCACCTTATCAATGCTACTTGGGCATTCATAAACTTCTAAAAGGTCACCCCGCAGCTTCCTATGCTTGAGTGAAATACCTCTGCTTGGGGTCCAACAAATTCATCCCTGGTTCCCCCAAAGTCCTCAGATACACTTGATCAAACTTTTTAAGACCCCAACAGCACTCTTCTCTCGTATGGACTCTTTTCAAGGTATCACTCTTTGTTCCCCTGAATCTACTGGTCTTTCCCCACAGTAAGTACTGATATGAAATACTGTTTCATATCTCACCATTCTCCTGTGGTTGCCCATATCGGTGGCCTCATTGATCTGTATGAATCCCTATTTTCTTCCCAGTCACTCTTTTGCCCTTTAATACCCTTGTAGAATCTCTTTGGATTCTCCTTAACCTTATTGACAAAAGTTATCTGATATCCCATTTTTGCTCTCCACATTTCCTTTATAAAGTTTATTCCTACACTCCCATACTCCTCAGGGGATTCATTTGATCCAGCAATGTCCCATTTTTCTTGACCAGAGCCTAATTATCACGAACCATTCAGTGTTTCCTCCTTCTGTCAGCACCGTCCATCACACTAACAAGAACATGACAGCTCTGACGTCTCACTTTTGAAAGCTTCCAACTTGCCAGATGCCCCTTTACCTGCAAATATCTCCCCAGGATTCCCATCAAATACCAACGAAATTGGCCTTGCCCCAGTTTATAACTTTAGTTTGTGCACCAGGCCGATCTTTTTTCCCTCGCTATTTTCAAACTAATAAAATGATGTTCATTTTGGCGAAGTGTCGCCCCGATACTACATTAGTCCCTTGCCCGACCTTGTTTCGCACGTGGAGGTCAGGTTTTGGCCCTTCTTCAGTTGGGCTGTCGACGTATTGTTTGAGAGAGTTTTTTCACTTTTTAAAAAAAAGTCCTCCCATCATGCTTCGGTCCCTTGGAACTATTGTCTATTGTCTATTGTCTACTTTGCGCTGCTTGTCCTTTCTTTCCCTCAGCGGCTTTTCTGTAATACGTTTCCTGTCCCCATGCCCTGGGTTAATCTGCCATGGCATTGAAATAAATACAGTTTAATTCATAAGTTTTACCTCAATTTTTGCCATGCTGTTGCCTGCTGTCTATTTAAATTGCTGTCTTGAACTTCTGTGCCAACCTCTGCTGTTTTGGGTCCAACACCCCTGCTTGGCTTGAAAAATCCTTTCGAGTACCTCTAACAATTCATCTTGCGAGGACATGGGTCCCTCTGTCCCCAGTTCAGGTGTCTTCACCACCCTGAATATCTGTGCTGACACCTTCAGTGATCTATGGACGAGTGTAGCAAGGTCCCTTTGTTTTTCAGTACTCTGCCTGTACCTGCTGTTCATTGTGTATGTCCTTCACCTACCGTAACTCCCACAGCGTATTAGTTCACACTTATCAGAAACAAATTCCATCTGCCATTTCTCTGAGACAGTAGGAACTGCAGATGCTGGAGAATCTGAGATAACAAGGTGTAGAGCTGAATGAACGCAGCATCAAAAGAGCAGAAATGCTGACGTTTCAGACCTGGACCCTTCTTCAGGGATGGGAGTTCTGAAACAAACAGGGAGACGGGGGAGGCGGATAGAAGATTGACGGCGAAGATGGTAGGTGGGGAGGAGACAGGTCAGGCCAGGGAGGATGGACAGGTCGTGGGTGCGGCATGAGGCTTGCAGGTAGGAGATGGGGTGTGGGGCTTGAGGTGGGAGGAAGGACAAGTTTGGGAGGCAGGAATGAGCTGGGCTGGTTTTGGAATGTGTTAGAGGAAGAGGAGATTTTGAAGCTTATGAAGTCCAAGTTGATACTTTTGAGCTGCAGGGTTCCCAAGCGGAATATGAATTATTGTTCCTGCAGCCTTCGGATGGAATTGTTGTGGCACTGCAGAAGACCCAGGATGGACATGTCGTCTGAGGAATCGGAGGGAGAGTTGAAATAGTTTGTGACTGGGAGGTGCAGTAGTTCAGTGCGAACTGAGCGTAGGTATTCTGCATAGTGGTCCCCAAGCCTCTGCTTGGTTTCCCCAATTTAGAGGAGTCCATTACTGTGCTCAGTTTATCAGCTGATCAATATCAGACTGTTGTCTGAGACCATCCACCTCACTCTGGACGACACCCCTAACTTTCATGTCATCTGCTGATGATGCCTTCTGCTTTCAGAACCAAGTCATTACTGTACAGAAGAAACAGCAATGGACCCTGCACAGATCCCTGTGGTCTGCTGATGGTCAAAGGCTTTCAATTACAAAAATTCCTGTCCAAAAGTTTTTTTATCTAGTTTTGCCAACTTACCTCAAGTCCCATGGGTTCTTAGCTTTTTGAACTATTCCATGTCGGACCTCACTCAGGTTCATGCAAACCATACAATTGGCACGGACCTCATCAATAATTTTAGACACAATTTGAAAGAACTCAACTGAATTCATCAGACAGGATCTCTCTTTACCAAATCCGTGCTGACTACCCCTAATCAATTTCTTCCTTTGCAAGTGTTGGTTTGTCCTTTCCCTCAGAATTTCTTCCAATAATTTCGCTCCTACTGATGTTAGGCTATCTCTTCTGCAGTCACCTGGCCAATATTTGCGGCCCGTTGTGAACAAAGGAATCACATTAATTATCCTGCAGTCATTCAGCACTACACCTATGACCAGTAAGTGACTAAATATGCCTGCAAGGCCTCAGCAATCTCCTTCTTTGTCTCTTAGAAAAGCTTGGGACAAATTTCATTGGGCGCTGGTAATTTATCCACCAGTACTCATGCAAAAGCATTTAATTGCTGCTCCTTACTGACCTTCACATGTTGGAGACTCTCACCATCCTGTACACAATGATGCCACCCTAAGGCTGCAGGAACAGCACCTCATATTTTGCTTTGGAACCCTGCCTCCCAACAATCTCAGTGTGGACTTTGCAAGTTTCAAAATCCACCCCCCCCTCCCCCCCCCACCTCAGACTGCATCCCAAAACCAGCCAAGCTCTTCCCCGCTTGCTTGACCTCTCCATCTCAGATCCCACCTATCCGTTCATCCCACCTCACTGAGCAAACCCCACAGCCAACTCCTACATACCCGCCTCTGTGACCTGTCCGTCCTCCCTCAACTGACCAAGTCGTATCCCCAATCCCAATCTGAACTCACCTTTACTGGCTCCATCCCCACCTCCTTGACCTGTCCATCTTGTCTCCACCTATCTGCTCCTTTATCCACCATCCATCATCGCCTCCCCCCGCTCTCGATTTATCTCAGAGCCCCGTGTCCCTCCCCCATTTCTGAAGAAAGGTCCAGACCTGAAACGACAGCTTTCATGCTCCTCTGCTGCTGCCTGGCCTGCTATGTTTATCCAGGACTAGACCTTGCTGCCTTAGCCCTGAATTCTCATTGTATCACTTTATTCGGAAAGTGGGACTGTTACATCGACTCAACTGCAAGTAGTTCCTCCCCTAGTCTATATGTGCCAGCTCCGGTCTAATGAGAGTGATAATGCCCAGTGATACAGGTAATCTTATAAGTGGCATTCCTCAAATTTCGACACTAACTTCCATACTAAATTATTGCTTTCCATAATGACATTGAAACGTGGAGCTAATATATATACCCCCCAAAAAATGGTGGGAGAAGTAAACTTTATTTGACTTTTCAGATGCATTTTAACAGGTTCCCATTAAAGAAGCTAATAAACAAATTTGGATCACGTGGACTTGGAGGTGATGTGCTGGCATGCGTTGAGAATCCTTTAACAGACAGAAAAGGACGTGCTAATAAATTGTTGATTTTTGAGTTTGCAGGCTGTACCTTGTGAATTTGAGGAAGGGTTCATGTTTGGGCTCCAGCTATTCACAATATCTATCGATCAGTTAGATGCACAGATCAAATACAATGTTTCCATGTTTGTTGATGGCATAACCATTGATGGGAATGTGAGCTGCACGGAGGATGAAGGAGGACGTGAATAGTCTGAGTTTTGTTGCCTTTTCACGCATGTGATGTAGCCATCCATGGCTTGGCCGTCCTTTACTTTCCATCTCTAACTTCCTGGACAAGGAGGTGGTGGTTCTAAGCAATATTAACTTTGGTTTCTCTTCACATATGTTGAGCTTTTCCAGCAACTTCTGTTTTTATTTATGAGGTGCCTGGCTTGACCCACTGCAATCCATTGGGTGCAGCGATAGCCACAGCGCTGGTAGGAAGGAGTGTGGCTTGGAGGTGACCTTGGAAATGCTGCTCGTGTCATGCTGTTGTTTTCCTTCCAGGTTGCTTTTGGGCTTGTGAAGTGCTGCTGCTGATGATCGTTGTGGATTGTAGACAGTGCTATCATGGTGTGTTTCAAGTGAAGTGAGAAAATATCATTGCAAACAGGAGGCTGCTTTGTGCTGGATGGTGTCAAGCTTCTTGAGTATTGTTGGAGCTACATTCATCCAGGCAAATGGAGAGTATTCCTTGACATTTCCGACCTGTGCGCTGTAGCTAGACAGCATGCATTTTGAGATGTTGTTGTTTTTAAAATTTGTTTTCAATGCAATATAACAGTTCGATCGATGTTTGGGAAGATTTATTTTATCCATGAATGATGAATGGCCAGTTCTGTATACGGGCCTGTGCTTTATTTTCTTGTGGATTGAGAGTGCCTGGGTCTCTGCATGTTCAGCTGTGATTGTTTTCATTCTGTGGACTGTCAGCAGTTGTTCAAGTGTGGAGTGATTTTTTAAAGAAGTATTTGGAGAGCAAAAGTTAGTTTCCTGAGTGGAACAAGTGTTTTTTTTCAAGTCCTGTAGACTGTGATTGTTCGCTCTTGTGTGTGTGCAGACTGCATTTGGTCAGTCCTGTGTGGGGAGTTGTTTCCAACCTGTGGGCTGCTGTTGGCCAGTCCTGTGTTGTAAACTGATGTTGTGTGTATCCATGTGAAATAACTGCACTGAGGCCGGTATGCCATCACCAAGTCACCCTTTATTTACTCCTGCTCAGTACATTGCCGATGGCCAGCCAGCTCTCAGTCATTCCCCAGCATTCATAAGACTATAAAAGCACCATTTTCTTTGTGCTTTCTTCTTTTTGTTTTTTTTTCTTCTTTGTTTGTTTTCCCCAACACTGCGATAGTGGAGAGTGGGTTTACACCTTCAACTTGTGTTTGGTAAATTGTGTCATGCGTTTGGATTTAAGCCCTGGATTTTGAATGGTTAGGTCGATCAGGATAGGATTCTTGGCAGTGTGGAGGAACAGAGGGATCTTGGTGTGCAGATACATAGATCCCTTAAAATGGCCACCCAAGTGGACAGGGTTGTTAAGAAAGCATATGGTGTTTTGGCTTTCATTAACAGGGGGATTGAGTTTAAGAGTCGTGAGATCTTGTTGCAGCTCTATAAAACTTTGGTTAGACTGCACTTGGAATACTGCGTCCAGTTCTGGTCGCTCTATTATAGGAAAGATGTGGATGCTTTGGAGAGGGTTCAGAGGAGGTTTACCAGGATGCTGCCTGGACTGGAGGGCTTATCTTATGAAGAGAGGTTGACTGAGCTCAGTTTCTTTTCATTGGAGAAAAGGAGGAGGAGAGGGGACGTAATGGAGTTATACAAGATAATGAGAGGCATAGATAGAGTTGATAGCCAGAGACTATTTCCCAGGGCAGAAATGGCTAGCACGAGGGGTCATAGTTTTAAGCTGGTTGGAGGAAAGTATAGAGGGGATGTCAGAGGCGGGTTCTTTACACGGAGAGTTGTGAGAGCATGGAATGCGTTGCCAGCAGCAGTTGTGGAAGCAAGGCCATTGGGGTCATTTAAGAGACTGCTGGACATGCATATGATCACAGAAATTTGAGGGTGCACACATGAGGATCAATGATCGGCACAACATTGTGGGCTCGAGGGCCTGTTCTGTGCTGTACTGTTCTATGTTCTATGTTCTATCACTTGAGCTTGTTGTCAACCCCTGACCTGAGAATGATCAATACTGTCTGGAATGCTTTATTTATCTGGCAGACTGTGAGCAGGTAGTTTTGTGTATGGCGTTGGTTAATAATATAGATTGTAAATGGTCAGTTCTGTGTGTAGATGTGATAATGGGAACTGCAGATGCTGGAGAATCCAACATAACAAAGTGTGAAGCTGGACAAACACAGCAGTCCAAGCAGCATCTCAGGAGCACAAAAGCTGACGTTTTGGGCCTAGACGCTGCTTGTTTTTATTCTGTGGCCTGCGGTCATTTCTGTCTGAAAGCTGCAACTGACCTTGTGGACTCTGGGAAGTTGAGTGTGCAGAGCTGGTTTTAATTTCTCTGTGGGGAACTGGGTTATTTGTTTTTCTTCAATGGTTAGACATGTCTGTGCACGTGTGCATCTGCGCGTCTCTTTCATTTCTGAAGAACTCCATTCTCGGCGCAGATGCTGCCAACCCATGTGCTTTGTCCACCAATTTCTGTTCTGTTTCAGATCTTCATGTTTTGCAGTTCTTTGTTTAATTTTAGATCTTTAATTTCGCCTGTTAGGGCATAAAACATAGGTCCTTCATAAGAATAGGTCCTTCAGCCCACCATGTCTGTGATGACCATGATGTTGGTTTAAACTAACGCTTTGTGACTGCATGTGATCCAAACCCCCCTCTTCCCTGCCCATTGATGTATCAGTTTAAGTGCCTCTTAAACATTGCTCTCGTCTCTGCTTCAACCACTGTTCCAGACACTTACTGACCTCTGTGTAAAAACTCTCATGTCTGCTTTAAACTTCCTCTCTCAGCTTAAATTTATGACCCGTTGTCTTTGACATTTTCACCTGAGGGAAGAGACTCCGATTATTCACTCTGTCCGTGCTTCTCAGTTTTATATATTTCAACAAGTTGCCCCCCCTCAGCCACTGACGCTCGAGCAGAAGCCATCTACGTCTGCCCACCCTGTTCCAAAAGCTAACACACTCTCACCCATGTAACGTCCTGGTTAACCTCTTTTTCCCTCCCCTTTGAAGCCTCCCCATCCTTCCTGAACTGCAAATAGGTAATTCTGTGTGGACTGCATTTTCATATGTTGTGAATTACAAATTGTCAATGATCTGTGTGGAGCTTTACTTATCCTGTGGACTTGAAATGGTCAGTTATCTATGATTTAATTTTAATCAAATGATTTGTAAATAGTCAATCTTGTGTGGAAAGAAGGTTTTTATCTTGTGGAGTTTTGAGTAATAATATCACACAATTGACATGAACTTAGAGATGATCTTTATTGTGATTATTGGTGTGTGTGGCCTTTGTGTGATCAGTGAATGTTCAGTTGTGCGTGTGTGTTGGCATGTGTTCCTCAGACAACAATATGCTCCCTTACTACTGTGTCTTCGTCCAGTCCCTACAGCATTCCTTATGTCTGTAACTGCCCAGAAGCTCCAGCATCCTCCTGTTCTGACATCTCCTCACAATATCAAATCTGTTTAATCACTTCATGCTCTGTTGGTCTCTTGTTTACCTCATACCCCTTTCTCACTTTTCATCTCTGAAGTCTGTTTTGGACTACACAATGTGCTCTGTAGTTGTAATGGTCACTATGTTCGGTAACACTACAAATCTCTTCAACCAACTCCGTGATGGAGCCGGCCACCGTCTCAAGATATTACCAATGGGCTGTTAATTTGGAGACGCAGTTAATGTTCTGGTGACCTGGTTTCAAATCCCTCTGTGGCAGATCGTGGAGTTAGAATTCAATAAAATAATCAGACATGGTTGTGTCCATTGTTGATCATCTGTTTTTTTTAAAAAAAAACCCTCCACACATTCATGAATGCCCTTGAGGGAGTGGGATCTGACGAGGCCTGGCTGACATATGTCTCCAGATCGATAATGAAATAACTGTCCCTTAACAATTGCTCAAGGCAGTCAGCAATTGGCACTGGATGCTGGCCCATCCTGTGATGCCCAAGTCCCACGACTGAAGAAATAAAAGTGTATATTTCTCTCCGCACCCTCTGTAAACACTGCAGCAATTCGTACTGGCTTTGTGACATCGTTCAGGTTCTTGCCACTCTCTGTAATGCGCTCACCGCCTTCAACAGTCTGTGTTCCTATCATCTCATGGAACTTCAAAAATGATACCTTTTCCTACCACATTCCTCCAGCGAGGAGGCCCCTTGCAATCTGTTTAAGACCTACTTCTATACTTTGGTAGTCCGCTGTCATTCTCTGAAGCACATTCTTTCTCTTGAGAATTGTTAGGTATTGTTTGGTTGTCTTCTAAGCCTTTCTTAATTGAATGTTATACTTGATGCCCGAAGTGAGATACACAGAAATTTCTTGCTGATGGTGTGTCTGTTTGAATGGAATATCCTTTTATTGAATATTTTACACAGTTCCTTCAAGCGTTTTTCACTGTTCATTTACAGCCATATATTTCAGTCTATTTACCCTGTTTAACTTGGTCAGTTCCCCCCTCAAACTGCTGTAATTGGCCTCACTTCTGTTCCTGATTGTAGTTTGTAATTTGTGTTATCACTTCAAAACTTCATAATGTCTTTGAATTCCACTTTTCCATAATTTCCCTGAAGATCTCCGGTGTGACATTACTCATTCACTCAGTTTCATTCCACAACGGTCGATCTGGGATAGTTACATCTGTAGCCTGTTGCACAACATGTTATTCAAAGAAACACTGACAAAAACAATCTCCGAGCTCCTCTTCAAATGTCACTATCTTACTGCATGTACTTTGTCAAGGCCAAAAAGGAACATTATAATGTACTTTTTAAACCAAAATTTCCTGCCACAAACTCGTTCATTCATGTACAGTTTTTGTGAAACTCTGTTGCTTCCTGTCAATTTCTGCTTGTCTTAAGTGACATCGCCGTGCTGTTCCAACACTTCACATTTTGTGTTTGGATTGAGAAATCTCCTTTCACCTGAGCCCTGTCCCAGCTTCCCCTCTCTCAGTTTACAGGCCTGTCCATAGACCTACCGCCTTGATTGTCCAGGACACTAGTGCCAGAACAGTTCCAGTTATTCACTCATGAGATGTGGGCGTCTCTGGCTGGTTGGCATTTATTGCCCACCCCTGGATGCCCTTGAACTGAATGGCTTGCCATTCCATTTCAGAGGATAATTGTGAGTCAACTAAGTTCCTGTGGGTCTGAAGTCATATGTAGGCCTGACCAGGTAATGATGGCAGATTTTTTTAACATACTTTACAAATTCTTGCCATCAAAGTGCTTAACACCATGGCAGTACCAGCCTACATTTGGAAAATTAGAATCCCTGAAGATTACATACCTATTATTATTACAGATATCTAAGACCTCCCAACATATATGCTCCCCAGTCAATCACCGACTTAGGGCTGTCCTGTAGTACAAGTGTACTCAATCTTATTTCTCAGTTCCACTAATATTGCTTCACTGGGCGAACCTCAGCAATGTTATCTATGAACACTGCAGTCATGTTTTCCCCATTCTAAAATACCTCTCCCTTCCTATCTTGCCTCTGGCTACTCTCCTTTTCTGTCATGTCTGTACCCTGGGACATTGATCTGCTCATCTTTCTCTCCCTCGGCTGCGTTCCTGCAATACCTTTGATATCCCAGTCCCATGTTCCCATTTGTGCCCTGAATTTATCTGCTTTACCTGTCGGGCCCATTGCATTGAAATAAATGCAGTTTAATTCATCAGTTGTGCCTGTGCTACAATTTACTTTTTACCATGATTTCTTGTCACACACCTTTTCACACATGTGCAGCTTCAGTGAAGCTCTTTCCCCTTCCTGCTCCTTTGTGCTTGTCTTCAGCCACATCACAATGCTGTCCCCAAGCTTTGCCTTGAATGGTTAGATTTGGAAATCTCCTTTCATGTGTAACCTGTCTTTGCACCCTCTCTGTCAGTTCAAAGACTTGTCCATAAACCTCCTGATCTGATCAGCCAGGACTCAGGTCCCAGCACGGTTTACTTGATTATTTATTCACTCGTGGGATGTGGGTGTCTCTGGCTGGCCAGTGTTTATTGCGCACACACACACACACACACACACCCCCGCCCAAGCTGTCTTTGAACCGAGAGCCTTGCTGGGCCATTTCAGAGGGACGTACATTGTACAGAAGGAGGTACGTGTCATGTACGTGGCTCTGGGTCTGGAGTCACATGTCAATCAGACCACATGCGCAGAGACAATTCCTTAAAGGATATAAGGTAATCAGATGAGTATTTATAACATTGTTATTGGTTTCTGGTGTAATAGTGTAGTGATAGTTGGCCATCGCTTGTCCCACTTCGAGCTCGCCTATCCCTGAGTACTGACACCAGTGCAGAGTAAATTAAAACCCCTTCTTCCTAACCACTGTGTGATCCTAACACCTTCCTGGTGATATCGCCCAGTATCTCTTCATGTGGTATCGGTCACTGTGTGGATTTACTTCTTGCCTCTGACTGCACCTTTTGCAGCTACTGTGAGATCCTGAGCCAGCAGAATTCTCCAATCCAGAGATGTGGCAGCAGAGGCCAGAGACTGGGATTCTCCAGATCTCTGCAGACCTCACTGCCAATCTACATGTGTCGTTCTCACTGGATCAGGATAATTTCTCAGTCTGTCTATGTTTCTGTCTTTGGCAGCTACTCAAGAAGTTCCTGACTCTCAGAATTCCCAACTCCAGTCTCGTCCATCACCACATGGAAGTCAATTCGTCAGCTGGAGACACAAATGGCAGGGAGGCCTGGAGCCTTCAACGAATCTCTCACAGCAAACCGATGAGACTGCTGAAAACATGAACCCATAAGACATGATGGACATACAGTGCCGAAGTTGTAGCACAATACAGAAAGACCCCAGACTCGAGCACCACCCTACATTCACCTCAATTGTACTGAGCCTTCCCAGGACAGCATAAAAAATTCATAGTTATCAATCTCGGCCTGTACTGTCTCAGTGAGGATGAGTACAGCAGAGGTTAAAGCAGGCCTCTCTCAAGAGGGTGGTATTGAAGCCTGGGATCTTTCAGTTCGGTGTTCCCACTCCAACATTGCCTCTATTGTTGTGTCCTAGTCATGCAGCAAGTTGGCAGATTCTTTGTTCCAACTCATCTGCGCAATTGCTTTGAATCCTTCTGGCTCCTCAACAGTTGGTATCTCTGTAACCTCCTGTCCTCCCTGAAATCCCTCAGTATATTTGAAAACTACCCCAATTCTGATCACCCTGTTCATCTTTGCAAATTGCTGCAGTCTTGATAACATGCCCAATCTCGGTATTCTCCTCCTTCTCCTGTAGCCACTACAACAATCCTTATAACTGTCGGAAGATGATAAGGTGCAGAGCTGGGAGAACACAGCAAACTAAGCAGCAAATGAGGAGCAGGAAATCTAACATTTTGGGCCTAGTCTGTCCTTCTGCTTGGCTTGCTGTGTTCATCCAGCTGTATACCTTGTTATCTCAGGTTCTCCAGCGTCTGCAGTTCCTACTGTCTCTTATATCTGTCATCTTGTCCAGTACCTACAGTCCACCTTGACTCTGGAATGTCCCCAGCCCCTACAACACATGATATCGCTGTACCATCTCAAATCCCTGGAACACTCCTACCTCCCGTCCTACATCAGCTCATGACCTCTGTCACCATTGAACATTCCTACAGACCTCCACATTTCCATGAAATTCCCCAGCTCCTATCGCCTTTCCTGCCTTTGTAAACCGCTTCAATCCCCGCAAGCCTCCCTTTGTACAGCGTTCTGAAGTTATTTTAACCCTCCCGACGTCTGCAATCTCATCCACACTCGACAATCTCCTCTATCACTGTGATATTGTCCCATCACTATGGTGTTCCCTCTTCGTGCCTCCTTCAGTCATGACTAGCCTTTTCTACTTCTGTATCCTCCTGAGGTCATTGAAATCGTCAATGGATCTGTAACATCTTCTTGACTCCTGTATCCATCTCCAGCTGCCTCTATTTCTAACCTCCTTCACCTCCATGCCTGCGTATTCGCCCTCACTCTTAAAGTCACTCCCCATCTGTTTAACCTTCACCAGCTGTAACAACCCTTCTTATCTGTGGAAAGAAAAACCTCTCCCCAGTCCCTCGAGTCATCCCTGTCTACGTAATCTTGTCCATACCCAACAATCCTGCCTACCTTGTTAACTTTCCTCATGGTCCTAAGCCCTCACCATCGATGAAACCATCCCTAAGGTTTTGGATTAGATTTGTAGCTCATGTTGTGGTTGGGTAACATCATCAGTGCAGCGTCTGATGAAGCGCCGTTGTATTCTCCTGCCAAGAAATCCCATGTCTGTCTCTACTTTGCTTGTCCCAGGATTTTGGTGTGGTCACAGTAGAATTGGTGGCTCTCCTTATCCATGTGCATTGAGATGAGTGACCTTCCCCCATGAACAATCTTCAGTGATCTCAAATCTCCCCAACTCTATAACATTCTCCAGTGTCTATGATTTTGCCCCTATCTGCAGGCTTCTCTAGTGCCTACATTCCTCCCCAAACTCACCTTCCACTCGCAGTCTCCCTATCCACGTAACTGCCTCTTGTCCCTACATCCTTCCCTTTCTGGGTAGCTCCCTTCAGGCCTTAGAGCCATCTTTACATGTGGTAACTCCTTCAGGTGTCTGCAATCTCTTTCTCTGTCTCTTGGTCCAAGGTTCTCCATCTCAATCTGTTCGCCCATATTTCTTTAATAGTTTCCAAATGTCACAACTCTCCTTCATTGTGCAGCATCCTTGATTTTTTTTCTGAATGCTCGCCTGCACATCCCTCACCATCCCTGAATCCCTTTTCTGCCAATAACAGTCTCCACCAAATGTACAACAGTCTGTAATACGGTAAGATTCTGCAGTCACTGAATATCTGTCTATCTCTGCAACCGCATTCCATCACTTTTAGCCCACTCTCGCTGAAAGTCTCTCCACATTTGCAACAAGGCAGGTGGAATGATTGCGCAAAGTGAAGTGAACAGATAACATTGCATTTAACTCTGATCTATTTAAGAGATGAGACGTTGTAGGGAAGACAGCCAATTAGCCTGCTTTGCCTGGTCCACCATTGAATGCGATCGTTGCTGCTCTGATAATCCTCATGTCTACTTTCATGCTTTTTCAAAGTGACCCTGATTCCCTCATTGATTTAAAAACCTGACTATCTCTGCAGTTATTCCAGCTTCAACAGCCGTCTCCAGAGAGGGATTAACAGATTGTCTACCCTCTGATTGGAAAAATTCTTCCTCATCTCCTTGAATGAGTGAGACCTTCCTGTGATTTATGTTACCTCCATTTCTAGATTCTCACGTAAGGGGAGCCAAATTCTTTGCACTGACCCTGTAAAAACCCTAAAGAGTCTTCAATGTATCAATAGATTTACATTTTATTCTAAATTCTAAAGAGTTCAAGTTCAAACTTTTCCATGTCTTCTCATGAAAATCTCTAAATAAAGAGGATCAATCTACCGATTCTTCTGTGGACCGCCTCTCGGGCAAGAATGTTTATTCTCCCTGCATAGAGGCAATACTGATCACAGTATTCTTGGTAATAATGGGAACTGCAGATGCTGGAGAATCCAAGATAATAAAATGTGAGGCTGGATGAACATAGCAGGCGCAGCAACATCTCAGGAGCCCAAAAGCTGACGTTTTGGGCCTAGACCCTTCATCAGAGAGGGGGATGGGTTTGAAGGTTCTGGAATAAATAGGGAGAGAGGGGGAGGCGGACCGAAGTTGGAGAGAAAAGAAGATAGGTGGAGAGGAGAGCATAGGTGGGGAGGTAGGAAGGGGACAGGTCAGTCCAGGGAAGACGGACAGGTCAAGGAGGTGGGATGAGGTTAGTAGGTGGGAGATGGAGGTGCGGCTTGGGGTGGGAGGAAGGGATGGCTGAGAGGAAGAACAGGTTAGGGAGGCAGAGACGGGTTGGACTGGTTTTGGAATGTCGTGGGTGGAGGGGAAGAGCTGGGCTGGTTGTATGGTGCAGTGGGGGGACGGGACGAGCTGGGCTGGCTTTTGGATGCGGTGGGGGAAGGGGAGATTTTGAAGCTGGTGAAGTCCACATTGATACCATTGGGCTGCAGGGTCCCCAAGCGGAATATGAGTTGCTGTTCCTGCAACATTCGGGTGGCCTCATTGTGGCACTGCAGGAGGCCCATGATGGATATGTCATCTGAAGAATGGGAGGGGGAGTGGACATGGTTTGCAACTGGGAGGTGCAGTTGTTTGTTGCGAACTGAGCGGAGGTGTTCTGCAAAGCGGTCCCCAAGCCTCCGCTTGGTTTCCCCAATGTAGAGGAAGCCACACCGGGTACAGTGGATGCAGTATACCACATTGGCAGATGTGCAGGTGAACCTCTGCTTAATGTGGAAAGTCATCTTGGGGCCTGGGATGGGGTGAGGGAGGAGGTGTGGGGGCAAGTGTAGCATTTCCTGCGGTTGCAGGGGAAGGTGCCGGGTGTGATGGGGTTGGAGGGCAGTGTGGAGCGAACAAGGGAGTCACGGAGAGAGTTGTGTCTCTGGAAAGCAGACAGGGGTGGGGATGGAAAAATGTCTTGGGTGGTGGGGTCGGATTGTAAATGGCGGAAGTGTCAGAGGATGATGCGTTGTATCCGGAGGTTGGTGGGGTGGTGTGTGAGAATGAGGGGGATCCTCTTTGGGTGGTTGTGGCGGGGGCGGGGTGTGAGGGATGTGTTGCGGGAAATGCGGGAGACGCGGTCAAGGGCGTTCTAGACCACTGTTGGGGGAACGTTGCGGTCCTTGAAGAACTTGGATATCTGGGATGTGCGCGAGTGTAATTCCTCATCGTGGGAACAGATGCGGCGGAGGTGGAAGAATTGGGAAAAGGGGATGGAATTTTTGCAGGAGGGTGGGTGGGAGGAGGTGTATTCTAGGTAGCTGTGGGAGTCGGTGGTCTTGAAATGGACATCAGTTACAAGCTGGTTGCCTGAGATGGAGACTGAGAGGTCCAGGAAGGTGAGGGATGTGCTGGAGATGGCCCAGGTGAACTGAAGGTTGGGGTGGAAGGTGTTGGTGAAGTGGATGAACTGTTCGAGCTCCTCTGGGGAGCAAGAGGTGGCGCCGATACAGTCATGAATGTAATGGAGGAAGAGGTGGGGTTTGGGGTGGGCCAAGTAGTGCATTCTAGAGTTTTTGAAAACTTCCTTATTTCCATTCTCTATTCGCTTTGAAATTCCAGCATTCGATTGACCTTCTCTATGACTTGCTGAACCTGAATGCAACCTTTCGAGTTTTATACATAAGGAATCCTAAGTTGCAATCAATGTGAAACCAAGAGGTGACAGTAATAATCAGGAAAGGGATGGAATAGAAATGACAACTGCACACTTGGAAATCAATAGGTGAAGCATAGACCAAAGAAGTATAAATTATGGGAGTGGAGTAAGCACATTCATTCCATCGAGTCTGCTCCACCATTTGATTGTGGCTTATATCGATCTCAGCCCCGTTCTCTTGCCATGATCCCCTTGGAGCTTGATCCCCTTATTCATCAGGAGCCTACCTTTCTCTGTCTTCAAGTCAGTCAGTGATGTCGCCTCCACAGCCCTCTGTGGCAATGCACAGATTCACCACCCTCTGGCTGACGAAATTCCTCCACACCTCAGCTCTGAAGGGTTGTGCCTTCACACGGAGGCTCTGCCCTAGCCTCTCCAACCAATGGAAACATCTTCTCCACTTCCACTCTCTCCACACCCCTCTGTATTCTGTCAGTTTTAATGAAACGCTGCCTCCTCCATCGAAGCATCGTCAAATACAGACCCAGACTTAATTCTTCCTCATTGCACAACCACCTCATCCATAGCATCTTTCTTGTAAACCGTTTCTGTCCTCCCTCCAAGAGAAGCACAGCCTTCCTTCGGTCTGGGTCCCAAAACTGCTCACAATGTTCCATCGGCTGTCTGAGCCGAGCTTTTTGGAGCTTGAGCAGTACATTTCTGCTTTTCTCTGGAAACAAGTGCTAACATTTCTGATGTCTTTTTGATTCAAACTGATCCACTACGTTCAACTGAAGAGTATACAGAGCCAGGGTTCCAAGACCCTTGTGCTTCAGATTTCTTACCATTTAGAAAATAGTCTGCACCTCGATTCTTTCTACCAAAGTTCATGGACTCACAATTTCCCTCGCTGCATTCCATCTGCCACTTTGTTTCCCATTCTGGTACCTGTCTTTCTACAGCCTTCCCTTTTCCTCAGCACCTCCTGTCTCTCCACCTCTTCTAGCCGATGACACAACATTAGCAACAATACCCTCACTTTGTTCATCCAGACTGCTAAGATATAACATGTGCACTTGTGGCCCCAACACCGAATGCTGCGGAACTCTACTCATCACTGGTTGCCATCCTTGAAAATATCCCTTTCACCCAGTCTCTGTTTCAGCCAGCCCACCATCCGTGCCAAGAATGTTGTTATGAAAGGCAAATTTTGATGGACGGACCCTATTGGATTTGTCAATTTTCTGACTAGAAACATAATAGATCGAAGGAGAGGAATTATTTGTTTGAATTTTCAGAAACCTTTGAAAACGTGGCCACTGAAGAGGTGGATAGGGAAAATTGGCACATGTGGGCTTGGGGGGAATGTAATGGCAAGGATTGTAAATTCTTTACCAGACGGAAAACTGCGTGGAAATAAATGGATTTGTGCTGGACCCTCAACAACTCACAAATTGAATCAATGAATTTGTTGGGTGAGCGAAAATTGATGTTTCTGTGGACTAGAAGATAGCAAGAACAACATTTGCTGGAAGTCAGATTCGATACAATGTGGGGCTGGAGGAACACTACAGGTCAAGCAGCATCAGAGGATCAGGAAGGGTCTCAACCCGAAACATCAAATAACCTGCTTCTCTAGATACTGTCTGACCTTCTGTGTTCCTTCAGCTCCACATTGTATCAGCTCTAATGGCTATGTTCTTGTGTGACAAAACTGGATGGCAAGGTGATTTGTATGAGGAAGCAATGTCGGGGGGCGTGAACAGTCTGTGAGTTTCACTATTTTTGAAATGATTTAAAAGATTATTTATGAGATGAAGACATCACTGGCTGGGCCATCGTTTATTTCCCATCTCTAAGGTGGTGTTGTGCTGCCTTCGTGACCTACTGCAATCCTTTCTGTGCAGGGACAGGCACTGTAATGTTAGGATGGAGCGTGGCTTGGAGGCGACCTTGGAAATACTGGTGATCCCGTGCAACTGTTGCTCCTGTTCTTCCTGGTTTGTGAAGTACTGTGGGAAGTGACTTGCTGCGTGACCTCATTGCTGCTTGGAGAGCTTTATTTCATTCGTTCATTCATGGGATGTGGGCATTGCTGTCTGTGCCAGCATTTATTGTAGATTTTGATTTGCCCCTGAGAAGGTGGTGGTGAACTTCTGCCTTGAGCCGCCGCACTAGCCGTTGGAAATGTTGTTACCTGTGCAGCCTCCACCAGTTGCCTCAACACTCCTCATGTCTGTGACTGCATCCAAAGTGCCTAATACTCTTCAAGCCAAACAGCATCCTGGTAACCCATTTTGATACCCTCTCCAACATATGTACATCCTTCTGCTGGCAAATGTGTCCAAACTAAATTTATATACATCTGCAACGTGACTTTTTTTTTGTACTGTGTGCCCTGATGTATACAAGCATGAAATATGCTTTTTGACCACAATGTCCAGTTGTGTTGCCACTTTTGGGGAACAACGGACCTGTCTACCTGGATCCCTTTGCTTATTGCTGTTACCAAGATTTCTTCCATTCACTGTATCGTCCACTTCTGCATTCGGTCTTCCAAAATGCATTACCTTGCACTTGTCCAGATGGAATCACGTCTGCCTTTTCACCATCTAGGTTTCCAGCCTATCTCTGTCCTGCTTTATCCTTTTGGTAATTGTCCCCACGATCCATTGTCCACAATCTTTGAGTCGACCAGAAAACTGCTGATCAGGCTATTTACATTCTTCACCAGGTCATTTAGCTATTTTACAAAGAGCACCTGTCTCAGCACCAATCTCTGCAACAAACACACCTCCCGTTTAAAAAAAAAACACTGTTCCAGCACACTATGACCAAGCCAGTTCTGTATCCATCTTAACAGCTCACCGCAGATCCACTTGACTTCACATTCTGTGTTATCATGCGATGAGGAACCTTATCAAACGTCTTGAAAACATCCATATGGACACCACCCAGCCCCATGATCTCATAAGTCATCTTTCGTCCCTTACTCAAAATATTCAATCAAGTCTGTGAGACATGACTTACCGTGCACAAAGCCACGCTGCCTATTGTTAACAAGTCCACGTTTTCCAAAAATAAATACATTTCTATCCCAAAGAGCCTTCTCCAATAATTTCCCAACAACTGACCTCTGGTTCACAGGTCTGTAATTTTCTGGATTATCCTCGTTGCCCTTAAAGGAACAACATTGGCTATTCTCCAATACTCTAATACCTATCCTTAACTAAAGAGGACACAAAGATTTTGTATCAGGCCCCAGCAAATTATTCCCTCAGATTCTGTGATTAATTCCCTCAGGATCTCAGACTTTTCTACCGGAATGCTTTTCAGATCACCCAGCACACCACCTTTTCTTTTTAAATATTGAAATGCTCTTGAACGTCAAGGCACCCCTTTTCTCGACTGACCATCCATCATATCCTTCTCCTCCGACAATACCAATGCAAGTATTCTTCAAAGATTTCACCCGCTTCATCTACCTCCATGCATAAATTCCCTTCTTTGTCCTTGAGTGGATGTAACCTTTCCCTCCCTAATCTCTTGTTCTTTCTATTCTGTAAACTGGTTTGGGATTTTCCTTAATCCAGGTCTGGCAAAGATATTTCATGGCCCGTTTTATACCTCCCAAGACTTTCCTGTTTTCTTTATATTTTTGAGGGCTCTGTCTGCCTTCAGTTCCTGAAATCTTATATATGCCTCGTTTTTCTTTCTGACTAAGCTCATGATTTATCTTGTGGCTCAAAGTTCCCAAATCATGCCATTCTTACCACCATGTGCCAATAACCAGGTTTCGTGTTCCTAAATCCTTATATCTGCTTGAAACATTGAAAAGAGTCTGATTTTCTTGGATGATTCTCTCAAGTTGTTCATTGTAGCCCATGTTGTTGAGCCCTCTTTACATTTCAATCTACACATAATTTACCTGGAGTATCTCTTTTTTTGTTAATCCTTACTTTACTTTTATTTTCATTTCCTGTATCGGAAAAAAAATCTCAAATATCACCTTGATGTTTCTTGATGAAGCCTTCATTGGAGGCTCACTGATGATGTTACCTAGAATGGTAACGAAACGTCTGAAAAACGAACCTTCCAGCTCAGCGAGCAAACTCACATCCAGTTTCTTTTTCTGCCTGAAAGTCTCCTGGACTTTCAGGGATCTCTGGATTTAGGAGCTTGCCTCTTTTTACTTTGCATTTTCTTGAAACTGCGTTACTTTCCTAACTGGATACCTGCCACTGCTCTGATGTGGATTTATCTGCTCGTTGCTGCTTCCAGTTCACATTGAGTAAATCTCATCTTAGAGAAGTAAAATTGGATTTACTCAAGTTTAAAATCTACCTCTTAGTCCATCTTTGCTTTTGTTTTTCAGTAAATTATATTACACTGCACTGAATTATGTTCACTCTTACCAAAATGCCTCCCTTTTCTGTCCACATATAAGTGTTAATGTGTGTGGAAAGTGCTGTCGAAGGATGGTGATTGCACTCACCCCTGCTGGTGGGTTTTGGAGACAGAGGGAGTGCATCACTGCGGATCGGGATGAATGAAGTGGGCTGCTTGGTAGTTGATTCTGTCAAACTGGCAGAGTACTGTTGGAGCTGCACTCCTTTTGCTAAGTAGGGTGTATTCCATCACATGCCTAACTTGAGCCTTGTACATTGTGGCTAGGCATTGGAATGTTTTTTATTCACTTTTTGTGGGAAGTGCACATTACTGACTGGCCAGTATTTATTGTTTGTCTGTCCGTAGTTGCCTTTAAGAAGGTGGTGAGCTGACTTCTTGAACCGCTGCAGTCCACCTGCTGTGTGTTGACCCACAATGCCATTAAAGAGTGAGTTCCAGGTTTGTGACCCATTGACAGTGAAATAACGGTGATATATTTCCAAGTCAGGATAATGAGTGGCTTGGAGGGGAAATTGGATGTTGATGGTGTTCACATATGTATGCTGCCCTTGTCTTCTGAGATGGAAGTGGTTGTCGGTCTGTGCTGCCTGTGGATCTTTGATTTTTTTTTGCAGTGCCTCTTGTAGATATTACACACACTGCTGTTATTGAGCGTCAGTTGTGGAGGGAGTGGATCCTTATGAATGTTGTACCAATAAAACTGGCTGCTTTTTCCTGGGTGGTGTCAAACCTGAGTATTGATGCACTCCTCCAGGAAAGTGAGGCATATTCGATCACACTCCTGACCTGTGCCTTGTAAATGATGAACAAGTTTATGGGATTCAGAAGGTGAGTTAATCATTGCAGTATTCCTAGCCTATGACTTGTTTTTGTAGCCAGTGTGTTGATCTGGTGAGCCCAGTTGAGTTTTTGATTAATTGGAACTCTGAGGATAATAGTGGGGCTTTAGTCATGGTAACACCATTGAATTCATGGGGTTGTGGTGAGATTGGCTGTTATTGGTGAAGGCCACGGCCTGGCTATTACGTGGCGCAAATGTTACTTGCCACTCGTCAACCCATGCCTGAATATTGTCCACATCTTGTTGCATTTGGGCACGACCACTTCAGTGACTGAGGATTTGTGAATAGTGCTGAGTATTGTGTAATCATCGGCGAACATGGTTACCTCTGACTTTAAGGTGGAGGGAACGTCATTAATGAAGCAGATGAAAATGGTTGGGCTGAAGACACTACCCTGAGCAGCTCCTGCAGAGGTGTCCAGAAGCTGTGATGATTCATCTCCAACAGCCACCATTATCTTCTGATGTGCCATGTATTACTCAAATCACCAGAGAGTTTGCACTCGATACCTATTGATTCCAGTTTTGACGGGCGCCTTGATGCTGCTCTCATGGTCAAATGCAGCTTTGATGTCAAAGGCTGTCACTCTCACCTAACTTCAGGAATTCAGCTCATTTGTGTACGTTGAACCAAACCTGTAGGGAGGCCAGGAGCTGAGTGACCCTGGCAGAACCCAAACTCTGTGTCACTGAGCAGGTTATTGGTGATACAGGGTAACATTTAAAAGCAGCATGATTCCTAGCTTCTGATCTGCTGTTGTAACCTCTGCAGCAAAACTTACAGGAAGATGCAACACGAAGGGAATTGGGATCCTTCTACGTGAAACACAAAGCTGGCACGTAGGTGCAGCAAGTAACCTGGAAGACAAATTGAATATTGGCCCTTATTTCAATGGAAAAAAATGGTAAAGGATTCAGCAATGGTAATGCCAAATGTTCATGGTGAGACTCCCCATGTTCATGATGGTCATTGTCTGATATTTGTGTGGTACAAATGTGCTTTGCATGTTAGCCCAAGCCCGCATGGAGCCTAGATCTTATTGCATTGGGACATGGACTGCTTCAGTGATGAGTTGCAAATGCTGCTGAATATTGAACTATCATCTGCAAACACCCCCAATCCTGATCTTATGATGGAGGGAAGTGCATTGAAGCAGGTAAAGAATTTCGGGCATAACAAATCCCGCTGAGGAGCTCCTGCAGTGAAATCCTGAAGCTCAAAAAACTGACTTCCAAAACGTACAATCATCTTCCTGTGGGCCAGGTCATGTCTCAAGTCAATGGAAAGTTGCCCCTTGATTCTCATAAATCCATAAGAACTAGTGACACCAGTAGGATGTTCTGCTCCTCAAGTCATGCATCCATTTATCAAGGCTCTCAAAACACAGGATAACTAACAGCAAGAAAGGCAAGATCAGTTAATGCATGGGAACACCAAGAACTTGAATCAGGGATCAGGCCGAAGTCAGAACAGATTGCATAGCTAAGAAAGCCTGTTGGAGAAGGTTCTGAGAGACGAGATATTCATGCATTTGGAAAGGCAAGGATTGATCAGGGATAGTCAGCACAGCTTTGTGCGTGGAAAAGTGTGTCTCAGAAACTTGATTCGTATAATTTGAGGAGGTAGCCAGGAGATGGATGAAGGCAGAGTGGTACGTGGCTCTTAGCAAGGCCTTCAACAAGGTTCTGCATGGTAGCTTGCTTAATGAGGTTAGATCACATGGGTTCCCAGGAGAGGTTGCCAACTGGCTACAAAATAGGCTTGATGGTGGGAAACAGTGGGTGCTGATAGAGGTTTGTTCTGACTGGAGGTCAGTGCCGAAAGGCTCAGTGCTCGATTAACTGCTGTGTGGCATTTCTATTAACAATTTGAATGAGAAGATCTGAGTCATGGTTAGTAAGTTTGGAGGTGACAGTAAAATTGGTGTGGTGGACAGTGAAGATGGGTATCTAAGAGGACAGCAGGATCTTGATCAACTGGGCCAGTGGGATGAGGAATGACAGATGGTGGTTTAGATAGATAAATATGAGATATTACATCATGGAAAGCCAAATCAGGGCAGGACGTAAACAGCAAATGGTAGTTCCCAGTGTAGTGCTGTCCAACAGAGAGACTTGGGGTACAAGTACATACGGACATGAAAGTGGCATCATAGGGAAATCGGGTGGTGAAGGTGGCATTTCACAGACTTGCCTTCATTGGTCAGAGCATGGGGAACACGAATTGGGATGTCATTCTGTGGCTGCACTGGACATAGATGACGCCACCATGAGAGCATTGATGATTATCAGGAAAAAACTCCTCTGATTCACTTCTGTCCTTTAAGGAAGGACACTTGACATTCTTGGCTGGTCTGGCTGACGTGACTGCACACCCACAGAAATATGGCTGGCTGTGACCTGTGCTCTGACAATTCGTGTTGGGCAATAATTGCTGGACCAGCCAGAGACATCCTCTTGCCATGAATGAGTTTAAAAAAAAAGAAGTTCATGTTTCCTCCCCTTCCACTGCAAACACCTCCAGCTGCAACAATTCATCTTGCCTTTGTAACATCTTTCAGGCTCTTGCCACTATCCATAACACTCTCACATTCTGCAGCACCTTCAACTCTCCCTGTTCCTATCATTTCATTCAGTCCCAACAATGTTTCCTCTTCCTCCCTGCACGAGGAGATCCCTTGCAATCCTTTTAACGCCTATGCCCATAATTTGGTAACTCACTATTCCTAAAAAAAATCTCTTTCTTCAGATTTGTTGGGTTTTTTGTGGACTTCTCAGCCTCTTCCAATTGATTATGTTCCTTTACACCCTGAGTCACAGGTGGGGATTTTTTGCTGAGCTTTTATCAGTTTCAATGGAATGTTGTTTTGTTGAATGAATGTTTTATAAAGTTCCAGCAAATGTTTTCCACTGTTCATTTGCAGTGATCCATTTCAGTCTTTTCACCCTATTTACCTTGCTGAGTTCTCCTCCGGCTGATGGAGAAAGTGAAGTTGCATGGGGTCCAGGTTGTGCTAGCTAGATGGCTTGAAAACTGGCTTGGCAACAGGAGACAAAGAATAGTAGCGGAAGGAGGCTTCTCAAATTGGACACCTGTGACCACTGGTGTTCCACCGGGAACTGTGCTGGGACCACTGATGTTTGTGATATACGTAAATGATTTGGAGGAAGGTATAGGTGGGCTGATTAACAAGTTTGCAGATGACACAAAGATTGGTGGAGTAGCAGATAGTGAAGGGGACTGTCAAACATTACAGCAGAATATAGATAGATTGGATAGTTGGGCAGATAAATGACAGATAGAGCTCAATCCAGGCAGATGTGAGGTGATGCATTTTGGATGATCTAATTCACGAGCAAACAATACAGTAAATGGAAAAATCCTGGGGAAAATTGATGCGCAGAGAGATCTGGGTGTTCAGGTCCATTATTCTCTGAAGGTGGCAATGCAGGTCAATAGAGTGGCCAATAAGGCATACGACACGCTTTCCTTCATCGGACGGGGTATTGAGTACAAGAGTTGGCAGGTCATGTTACAGTTTACAAGACTTTGATTCGGTCACATTTACAGTACTGTGTACAGTTCTGGTTGTCACATTATCGAAAGGATGTGGATGCTTTGGAGAGGGTGCAGAGGAGGTTCACCAGGATGTTGCCTGGTATGGAGGGCGTTGGCTATGGGGAAAGGTTGAGTTGATTAGGATTATTTTCATTAGAAAGACAGAGATTGACGGGGGACCTGATTGAGGTCTATAAAATCATGAGGGGTACAGTCAAGGTGGATTGCAGGAGCTTTTTCCCAGAGTGGGGGACTCAATTACTAGGGGTCATGAGTTCAAAGGAAGAAGAGAAAAGTTTAGGGGAGATATGCATAGAAAGTTCTTCTGCAGAGGGTGATGGGTGCCTGCAAGGCATTGCCAACAGAGGTGGTAAACGCAGACACAATAGTGACTTTTAAGATGCATCTGGGCAGGTACATGGATGGGCAGGGAGCGAAGGGATACAGACCCTTAGAAAATAGGTGACAGGTTTAGACAGAATCTCGATTAGCGCGCAGGCTTGGATGGCTCAAGGGCCTGTTCCTGTGCTGTAATTTTCTTTGTTCTTTGTTCTAAAATTCATACAGTTGGCTTTTTTTCTTGTTTCTGATTATTGCTTGTTCTTTGTGTGATCACTTTAAAACTTTACAATCCCTTTGAATTCCACTTTTCACAATTTCCCAAAGGATCTCTTGGTGTGACATTACTCATTCACTCAACCTCACCACTCAACAGTTGGTCTGGGATAGTTACGTCCCTAGCCTATTGCACAACGTGTTATTCAAAGAAACACTGTCACAAACATTCTCCGAGCTCCTCTTCAAATGCTGCTATTTTATTGCACATTCTTTGTCCACTCCAAAAAAGTAACATTGTCATGCACTTTTTAGCACTATTTCCTGTCACCAACCTCTTTACTGATGTACAGTTTTGGTGAAACTCTGTGTTTCCTGTCCATTCTGTTTGTCTTTAGCCACGTCACCATGTTGTTCCGATGCTTCACATACTCTGTTTTGATTTGGAAATCTCCTTTCCCCTGTAGCCCCACCTCAGCATCTTCGCTGTCAGTTTCAAGCCCTGACCATAAACGTAATGACATGATTGGCCAGGACACTGGTCCCAGCACAGTTCCAGTCATTATTTATTCACTCATGAGATGTGGGTGTCTCTGTTTGGCCAACGTTTATTACCCAACACTAGCAACGCTTGAACTGAATGATTTGCTGTGTTGATGACTTGCTGTGCCTTTTCAGAGGGTAGTTGAGAGTCAGTTACATGTAGGCCTGACCAAGTGAGGATGGCAGATTTCCTTCCCTGATTACGGAGCCAGACGCAATCACTCGTCACATTTGCCTGTGTTTGACTTGTATCCTTTCAAACCTTTTCCTATCTGTGTGACAGCCCCAATGTTGTTTCACTGTTGGAATTGTACTTATCTCCACCACTTCCTCTGGCAGCTCGTTCAATATATGCACCATTTTCTGTGTGGAAAACATTACCCCTCAGGTCTGTTTTAAAACTTGCCCCTCTCACCTCAAACCTACGCTCTCTACTTTTGGAGTCCCCTTCCCTGGGAGCAAATATCTTGTCTATTCCCCTTATCTATACTGCTCAGGCGTTCGTAACCCTCCTAAAAAGTCACCCCACAGATTCCTATGCTTGAGGGAATTATCTCGCTCGGGGTCCAACAAATTCGTCCCTGGTTTCGCGAAAGTCCTCAGATACACTTAACAAGCTTTTTAAGACCTCCAGCGTCACTCCTCTGTCCGGCGAACTCTTTTCAAAGCATCGCTCTTTATTTTGCAGAATAAACTAGTCTTTCTCCACAGTAAGTACTGACGTGAAAAGACTGTTTAGTGTCTCGCCCACCTCCTGTCGTTGTCCATATCGGTGGCCTCATCGATGTCTATGCATCCCTGTTTTCTTCCTCGTCACTGTTTTGCTCTTAATATACTTGGAGAATTTCTCTGTATTCTCCCTAACCATATCGGCCAAAGTTATCTCGCATCTCATTTTTGCCCTCCGGATTTCCTTCATAAAGTGTATTCCTACACTTCCATACTCCTCAAGGGATTCATTTGATTCAGCTATAAATCCCCTTTTTCTTGACCAGAGCCTCTTTATCACCAGTCAACCATATTTTCCTACTTCTATCGGCATCGCCCATCACACTAATAAGAACATGCTCGCTCTGACCTCTCACTTTTGAAAGCTTCCAACTTTCCAGATGCCCTTTTATCTGCAAATAGTGTCCCCAATCAACTTTTGAAATTTCCCATCAAATACCATCAAGATTGGGATTTCCCGAGTTTATCGCTTTAGCTTGTGCACCAGGCCAATCATTTCCCATTGCTTTTTTCAAACTAATAAAATGGTGGTCACTGTGCCAAAGTGCTGCCCCAACATCACCTCAGTCCCTTGCCCAACCTTGTTTCGCACGTGGAGGTCAGCTTTTTCCCCTTCTTCAGTCCGGCTATCGACGTATTGGTTGAGAGAATTTCATTTTTTTTTAAACACTTAACAAATTCCTCCATCAAAGTGCTTAACACTATGACAGTACCAGTTTAAGTTTCGAAAATTATATTCCCCTGTTTTTCTTACAGATATCGAAGATCTCAATATATTTGCTCTGCTGTGTTTGGCTAGCACTGCAGCCTCACAGCAGTAGAGACCCAGGCTCGATTCCAGCTTCGGGCAACTGTCTGTGTGGAGTTTGCACACACTCCCCGTGTGTGTGTGTGTGTGTGTGGGTTTCCTCCGGGTGCCCTGGTTTCCTCCCACAGTTCAAAGATGTGCCGTTTGGGTGGATTAGCCATGCTAAACAGTGTTCATGGGTGTGTGGGTTATCGGGGGATGGGTCTGGGTGGGATGCTGCAAGGGTCAGTGTGGACTTGTTGGTCCGAAGGGCCTGTTTCCACACCGTAGAGATTCTGTGATCTTCCAATATTTTGTCTGCTAAATTTCTCTCTTACTGTTGAGGGCCTGTGGTACAATTGTATCAAAGCAATCACCCATTCTGATTTCTCAGTTCCACGAATATTGCTTCACTGGGCAAACCCCCAGATTATCCTCTATAAGCGCTGTCATGTTTTAGCAATTCAAAAATACCTCTTCCCTCCTATCCTGCCTCCCCCTCTGTCCTTCCTGTGGCGTCTGTACCATGGAGCATTGAGCTGCTCGTTCTTTCTTTCCCTCAGCATTGTTTCTGTAATACCCTTGATATCCTAGTCCCATGTCCTCATCAGTTTATCAGGCCCATTGCATTGAAGTATATGCAGTTTAATTAATCAGTTTTACCTAATTTTCTGCCATGCTGTTGCCTGCCTTGTCTATTTAAATTGCTGTCTTAAACTTCTGTGCCAGCCTCTTTCTTGCGTCATTACTGTTTTTGTCCCATACCCCTGTGAGGCTGGATAAATCCTTTCGGGCACCTCTAACAATTCACCTTGCTCTTCCCCCAGTTCAGTTGACTTCACCACCCTATCTATCTGTCCTGACATCTTCAGTGATCTGTGGACTTGTGTACCAGGGTCCCCTTGTTTTTCGGTTCTCTGTGTGTGCCTACTGCCAATTACGTATGTCCCTCACCTATCATACCTCCCACAGTGTATTACTTCACACTTATTAGAAATAAGTTACATCTGCCATCACTCTGCTCAATATCAATATCAGACTGTCGTCTAAGAACATCCACCTCTCTATGGACAACGCCCCCAACTTTCGTGCCTTCTGCAAACCTACTGATGATACCTCCTGCTTTCACAACCAAGTCATTAATGTACAGAATAAACAGCAATGGACCCTACACCGATCGCTGTTGTCCGATGGTGGTCAAAGGCTTTCAATCACAAAAAAAATACTCTCAGCCAGTTTAGGATCTTAGTTTGCCAACTTGCCTCACATTCCATGGGTTCTTACCTTTTGAACCAGCCTCCCATGTGGGACATTGTCAAAGGCCTCACTGAGGTTCATTGTAAACCGCATCATCTGCACTGCCCTCATCAATATTTTTAGACACAATTTCAAAGAACTAGACTGAATTCATCAGACAGGATCCCTCTTTCCTACATCAATGCTGATTACTCCTGATTTGATTTCCCCCTTTGCAAGTATTGATTTGTCCTTTCTCTCGAAATTTCTTCCAATAAGTTCACTCGGACTGATGCCAGGCCATCTCTTCTGCAATTATCTGACCAATCTTTGCTGCCCTTCTTGAACAAAAGAATCTGATTAATTATCCTCCAGTCATTCAGAACTTTATCTGTGGCCACCAAGGACTTAAGTATACCTGCCAGGCCTCCGTAATCTCTTTCCTTGCCTCTGACAGCAGTTTGGGATAAATTTCATTGATCCCTGGTAACTTATTTACCAATACGCCTGCAAAAGCATTTAATTCTTGCTCCTTACTGACCTTAACATGTTGGAGACCCTCACCATCCTGTGTCACAACGATACCACCCGGAGGCCGCAGGTGCAACACCCTAGATTTTGCTTGAGAACCCTCCAGCCCAACAATGTGGACTTTGCAAGCTTCAAAATCTCCCCACCCCCGACTTCATCCCAAAACTAGCCAAGTTTGTCCTCACCTTCTTGACCTGTCCGTATGATCTCTCATCTGTCCACTCCTCCCACCTCACTGACCAACCCCCATCCGACCTCCCTCCCTACCCTCACATTTACTGGAGCCATCCCCACCTCCTTGACATCTCCGTCATTTGTCCACCTATCTGGTCCGTTATCCAATCACTATTGTTGCTTCCCACCTCTTGCTATTTATTTCAGAGTCTGCTTACCCTCCCCCCTTTCTTAATAAGTGTCCAGACACAAAACATCCGCGTTCCTGCTCCTCTGCTGCCTGGCCTGCTGTGTTCATCCAGTTCTGCACCTTGTTATCTTAGCCCTGGATTCTCATTGAAAACTTTATAATAGCCCCACTTTCTGAATATAGACTCAACTGCAAGTAGTTCCTGCCCCAGTCAATATGTGCCAGCTCCTGTCGAATCATGGTGATAATGCCTACTGGCAGTGGCAATCCCATGATAAGTGGCATTCCTCAAATTTAGACACTTAGCTTATGTACTAAATTATCCCTTTCCATAATGACATTCAAACGTGGAGTCAATATATCTATCCCCAAAAAAATGGTGGTGGAGGAAAATTTATTTGACTTTTCAGATGCATTTTAACTGAAGAAGCAAATAAACAAATTTGGACCACTTGGACTTGAAGGTGATGTGCTGGCATGTGTTGAGAATTGTTTAACACAGGAAAACACATGCTTTTGAATTGTTGATTTGTATGTTTGCAGGCTGTACCTGATGAGTTAGAGGATGGATTCATGCTTGGGCTCCAGCTGTTCACAATTTCTCTTAATGACTGAGATGTACAGGTCAAATTTGATGTTTCAGTTATGTTGGCGGCATAACCATAGATGGGATTGTGAGCTGCACAGAGAATGCAAAGAGGATGATGGGGAACATGAATGGTCGCGAAGTTTCATCGCATATTCATGCGTGGGATGTGGCCATCACTGGCTTGGCAATCATTTACTTCCCATCTCTAATTGCCTGGAGAAGGTGTTGGTAGTTCTGAGTAATATTAACTTTGGTTTCTCTTCACACACGCTAAGCTTTTCCAGCAATTCCTGTTTTTATTTGTGAGCTGCCTTGATTGACTCACTGCAATCAGTTGGGTGCAGGGACAGCCACAGGGCTGTTAGGAAGGAGCATGGCCTGGAGGGGACCTTGCAAACGCAGCTGTTGTCATAAACCTGCTGTTATTTTCCATCCAGGTTGTTTATGATCTTGTGAAATGCTGCGGCTGCTGATCCTAGTAGATTGCGGACACTGCTGTCACGGTGTGTTACATAGAACATAGAACATAGAATATTACAGCGCAGTACAGACCCTTCGGCCCTCGATTATGCGCCGACCTGTGAAACCAATCTGAAGCCCATATAACCTGCACTATTCCACTATCATTCATATGTTTATCCAATGACCATTTAAATGCCCCAGATCAGATATCCTTGTTCTTCCTGGCTCTTAGAGCTGCAACAAACAGACCCATTGTAGTCTTTCAGGAACGTAGGCCTTATGACTTTGTTCTAAAATACATGACTTACTGCTGACTTCTACAGATGACTTGTGCTCTATAGTACACCTGTTAAAATCAGAATCATGCAGAAACTATGATAATGGGGAAATTGGGATTATCTTCTATTGCTTATCTCACCAGGAGAGATGCTCTTCAGTGCTTCTAATGTGATTTTATTTGCCACATGACCAGGAGAATCAGTGCCTGACTACCAGATGCCTTTCCAGGCAGAGGTGGGGAACCATCCTACTTTTGAAGATATGCAGCATTTGGTCTCCAGAGAGAAGCAACGACCCAAATTTCCTGAAGCTTGGAAAGAGAACAGCCTGGTGAGCAAACAGGATTTATAGAATCATTCAGCATGCAAATGGACCCTTCAGTCCAACAAGTCCATTGCTGACCATAATCCAAACTAAACTAGTCCCACCTGCCTGCAGTTGTTCCATATCCTTACAAGCATCTCTTATTTATGTATTTATCTAAATGTCTTTTAAATGCTGTAACTGTACCTGTGTATTCCATTTCCTCTGGAGTTTCATTCTACACACAAACCACTCTCCATGTTAAAAAACAACTTTTCCCCAGAGTCTTTTTTAAGTCTTTATTCTCTCACCTTAAAAATATGCCTCTTACAAGTGAAGTGAGTAAATATCATTCCAAACATGAGGCTGCTTTGTACTGGATGATGTCAAGCTGATTCAGTATCGTTGGAGCTACATTCATCCAGGCAAAGGGAGAGCATTCCATGCCAGTGCTTCCCTGTGTGTTGCACATGGGCAGCATGTATTCTGCGGGATGCTGTTTTGAAAACACATTTTCATTGCAAAATGTCACTTCTGCATTTGGGAAGGTTATTTTATCCCTTGAATGATGAATGGCCAGTTCTGTACATGGAGCTGTCCTTTCTTGTCTTGTGGATTGCAAGTGACCAGCTCGCTGCATGTTCAGTGGTGATTGTTTTCATTCTGTGGACTGCCAGTTGTTCGTTTGTGTAATTATTTTTAAACAAAAGAATATTGACAGAGCAAAGAGTCAGTTTCCTGAGTTGAACGAGTTGTTTTTTTTAAAAATGTTCTTGGACTGTGATTGTCGTCTATTGTGTGCAGACTGCATATGATCAGTCCTGTGTAGGGAGTTGTTTTCAATCTGTAAGCTGCTGTCTGTCAGTCTTGTGTTGCAAACTGCTTTTGTGTGTGTCTCCATGTGAAATACCTGCACAAAGGCCACTATCCCGTCATCAAGCCACTCTTTATTTACTCCTGCACAGTCCACTGCCAGTGGCCAGCCAGCTCTGAGTCATTCCTCTGAAATGAAGAGATTATAAATCCACTGTTTTCCTTGTCCTTTCTTCTTGACTTGGCTTCTTTTCTTTGTTTATTTTCCCCTAACTTTGCACGAGTGGGGAACGGGTTTACTCCTACAAAGTGTGTTTGGTAAGTTGTGTCTTGGGTTTGGATTTTATTCCTGGATTTTGAATGGCTAGGTGGATCAGTTGAGCTGGTTCTATACCTGTGGTCTGAGAATGACCAATACTGTGTGGGGATCTTCTATTTGTTCTGGATGTCAGTTTGCTCGCTGAGCTGGAAGCTTAGTTTTCAGACGTTTCGTCACCATTTTAGATGACATCATCAGTCAGCCTCCGACGGAGCGCTGGTGTTACGTCCCGCTTTCTAATTATCTGGTAAGGTTTCCTTGGGTTGGTGATGTCATTTCCTGTGTTGGTAATGTCATTTCCTGTTCTTTTTCTCAGGGGATGGTAGATTGATTTTGGAGCCAATGTGTTTGTTGATGGCATTCCAACCGGAACTCCATGCTTCTAGGAATTCTCGTGCGTGTCTCTGTTTGGCTTGTCCTAGGATGGATGTGTTGTCCCAATCAACGTGGTTGCCTTCCTCATCTGTATGTAAGGATACGAGTGATAGTAGGTCATGTCGTTTTGTGGCTAGTTGATGTTCATGTATTCTGGTGGCTAGCTTTCTAACCAGATGAATAGAAAGCGGGACATAACACCAGCACTTTGTCGGAGGCTCACTGATGATGTTACCTAGAATGGTGACGAAATGTTATAAAACTAACCTTCCAGCTCAGCGAGCAAACTCTCACATCCAGAACCTCAACCTGAGCTACAAATCTTCTCAAAACTCGCTATCTTCTATTTGTCTTGTGATCAGTGAGCAGTTAGTTTTGTGTGTCGAGGTGATTAATGCTACAGATTGTGAATGGTCAGTTCTGTGTGGAGAGCCTGTTTTTATTCTATGGACTGTGGTCATTTCTGTCTGAAGGCTGCACTTGACCTTGTGGACTCTGGTCAGTTGTGTGCGCAGAGCTGATTTTAATTTCTCTGGGAAGCGGAGTTTATTCTTTGGTTTGAAAAAGTTTAGGCATGTCTGCACGTGTGTGCACGTGTGTGTCTCTTTCATTTCTGAAGAACTTTGTTCTCTGTGCAGATGCTACCAGACTGACTTAGTTTCTCCCCCAAGTTCTGTTTGTTTCGGATCTTCAGACTTTGCAATCCTTTGTTTAATTTTGGAGCTTTCATTTAGTCTGTTGGGGCATAGGACGGCTTTATCACCTACTTCTATATTTTGGTAAGTCATTGTCATTTTCTGAAACACACTCTTTCCCTTTAGAATTGGTAGGTATTTTTTGGTTGTCTTCCAAGACTTTCTGAATTGAATCTGGTACTTTATGCCCTGAGTGAGATGCACGCAGGACTTTCCACCTGAGGTTTTGTCTGTTTCAATGGAAAGCCCTGTTTATTTTTTTTAAAAATTACAGTATTCCTTCAAATGTTTTGCACTGTTCATTTGCAGCCATACATTCCAATCTATTTACCCTGTTTCCCTTGGTCAGTTCCCACCTCAAACGCATGTAATTGGCCTTGTTTCTGTTTCTGATTGTTGTTTTTTATTTGTGTGATCACTTTAAAACATCATTATGTCTTTGAATTCCACTTTTTCATAATTTCCCGGGGGACCTCTCAGTGTGACATTACACATTTACTCAGCTTCATGACACAACGGTCGATCTGAGATAGTATGTCCCTAGTCAGTTGCACAACGTGTTATTCAAAGAAACATTGACAAAAACAATCTTCGAGCTCCTCTTCGAATGTCACTATCTTATTGCATATAATTTGCCCATGCCAAAAAGGAACAGCATCATGTACTTTTTACCAAAATTTCCTGTCTCAAACTTGTTCATTCATGTACAGTTTTTGTGAAACTCTGTTGCTTCCTGTCCCTTTCTGCTTGTCTTAAGCAACATCGCTGTGCTGTTCCAATGCTTCACATTTTGTGTTTGGATTGAGAAATCTACTTTCACCTGAACCCTGTCCCAGCTTCCTCTCTGTCAGTTTACAGGCCTGTCCATAAACTTACTGCCTTGATTGGCCAGGACACTGGTCCCAGCACAATTCCAGTTATTATTTATTCACTCATGAGATGTGGGTGTCTCTGCCTGGTTGGCATTTGTTGCTCACCCCTGGCTGCACTTGAACTAATGGCTTGCCATTCCATTTCAGTGGATAGTTGTGAGTCAACCACATTCCTGTGGGTCTGAATTCACGTGTAGGCCTGACAAGGTAATGATGGCAGATTTCCTTCCCTAATTACTGAGTCAGATTTGATCATGACTCTGCCATGGGAGGCCTACTTTAAGCTTTGTTGTATTGTGCTTTCCAAAGACAGCAGAGGAAGTTCACAGTTATCATTCCAGGGCTGTGCTGTCTTTGTGAGGATCAGCACAACTGAAGTGAAAGCAAATCTCCCACAAGAGAGTGGAAATGCTGCTCTGATCTTTGCTTCGTGATTCCCCCTCCATGACTGTATCTCTATCATGACGCATGGACCAGCGTCTTCAACCATTCTAACTCCTCGAACAATTCCTATTTCTGTCACCACCTCCCCTCTCTACAATCCCTTCATATATTTGAAATGTACTCCAATCTTGACCACCATCCCTATCTCTGTAATTTGCTTCAGTCTCTGCGACTTGCCTTATCTCGGTCGTCTCCTCCTCCAGTAACTGGAGTCATCGAGTTGTGCAGCACTGAAACAGACCCTTTGGCCCAACTCATCCATATGGCCCAGGTTTCCAAAACTGAACAAGTCACGTTTGCCTGAGTTTGGGTCATATCGTTTCAAACTTTCCTGTCTATGTACCAGCCCCAATATCTTTTCACTATTGTCGTTTCCTCTGGCAGCTCGTTCCATATATGCACAATTCTCTGCGTGGCAAATGTTACCTCTCAGGTCTCCTTCAAACCTTTCCCCCTCTCCTCAAACCCATTCCCTCTAGTTTTGGACTCCCCTACCCTGGGGGGAGGAGAAAGATATTCACCTTAACTTGCTGCTCAGGCATTCATTCACCTCTAAAAGTTCACCACACAGCCTCCTGCCCTTCAGTCAAATGTCTGTGCTTGGGTGTGACAAATTCATCCCTGTTTCCCAGAAGTGCTCTGAAATACTTGATTAAGCTTTTTAAGGCCTTCAACACGAGTCTCTTGTAGTCTAGACTCTTTCAAGACATCACTCTTTATTTCCCTGAATTTACTGGTCTTTCTCCACAGTCAGTACTGACATGAAATACTGTTTCGTATTGATCCAGCTATGTGTCCCCTCTTTCTTAACTTGAGCCTCTGTCACCAGTCACCCAGTGTTTTCTACTTCTGTCAGCATTGTCCTTCGCACTAACAGGAACATGCTGTCTCTGACCTCTCTCTTTTGAAAGCTTCCAACATGCCAGATGCCCCTTTACCTGCAAATAGCCTCCCCAATCAACTTTTGAAAATTCCTGTCAAATACCATCAAAATTGGTCTAACCCCAGTTTATAACTTTAGCTTGTGGACCAGGCCAATCTTTTTCCATAGCTATTTTCAAACTGATAAAATTGTGGTTCACATTGCCAAAGTGCTGCCCCAATGACACCTCAGTCCCTTTCCCGACTTGGTTTCGCACGTGGAGGTCGGGATTTGACCCCTCCCCAGTCAGGCCATCTTCGTATTCTTTGAGAGAGTTTTTCTGAACATACTTAACAAATTCTTCCCATCAAAGAGCTTGACACTATGGCAGTACCAGCCTAGGTTTGGTAAAATTAGAATCCCTGACGATTACATACCTGTTATTCTTTCAGATATCTAAGATCTCTCAACAGAGATGCTCCCCAATATCCAACTGATTTTAGGGGGCCTGTAGTCCAGTTGTATCAAAGCGATAACACGTTCCTTTTTCTCAGTTCCACTAAAATCGCTTCACTGACGAACCCCAGGAATATTCTCTACAAACGCTGCCGTCATGTTTTCCCATTCAAAAATAGCTCACCCCTCCTATCTTTCCTCTGGCTACTATCTTTCCTGTCATGTCTGTACCCTGGAACATTGATCTGCTAGTCCTTTCGCTCCCTCAGCTGTGTTTGTGTAATACTTTTGATATCCCAGACCGTGTTCCCACCCGTGCCCTGAATTTATCTGTCTTACCTGTCAGGCCCATCGCATTGAAATATATGCAGTTTAATTCCTCTGTTTTACCTCATTTTCTGTCCTGGTCTTACCTGCCTTGTCTATTTAAATTGCTGCCTTAAACTTCTGTGCCAGCCTTTCTTGCCTCACTGCTGTTTCGGGTCCCACACCCCTTCTAGGCTAGATAAATTCTTTTCGGCATCTCTAACAATTCATCTTGCCCTTCCGCCAGTTCAGTTGACTTCACCACCCTGTCTGTCTGTGTTGACACTTTCAGTGATCTATGGGAGTGTGTACCAACGTCCCTTTGTTTTTCAGTTCTCTGTCTGTACCTACAGTCCATTATGTCCTTCACTTACCATACCTCCTGAAGCATATTACTTCACACTTATTAGAAATAAGTTCTATCTGCCATTACTCTGCTCAATTCATCGGCTGATCAATATCAGACTGTAGTCTGAGATGATCCACCTCACTATGGACAACACCCCTAACTTTCGTATTATCTACAAACCTATGATGAAATCTTCTGGTTTCACAACCAAGTCATTAATATACATGATAAACATCAATGGACACTTTACAGATCCATGTGGCTTGCTGATAGTCAAAGACTTTAATCACAAAAAATAACTCTCCACCAGTTTGGATCTCTGTTGCCAACTTGCCTCAAACTCCATGGGTTCTTACCTTTTGAACCAGCCTTCCATGTGGGGCTTTTGTCAAAGGCCTTCCTGTGGTTCTCGGTAAACCACTTCATCTGCACTGCCGTCATCAATATTTGTCGGCACAATTTCAAAGAAATTGACTGAATTCGTCAGACATGATCTCTCTCTACCAAATCCATGCTGACTACCCCTAATCGATTCCGTCCTTTGTAAGTGTTGGTCCAACCTTTGCCTCAGAATTTTTTCCAACAAGTTCCCTCCCACTGATATCAGATTGTCTGCTTTCCAATTATCTGGCCAGTCTCTGATGCCCTTCTTGAGCAAAGGAAACACATTAACTGTCGTCCAGACATTCAGCACATCACCTGTGGCCAACAAGATATTAAATGTAACTGCCAGGCCTTATCAATCTCCTTCCTTGCCTCTTACAGCAGCCTGGGATACATTTCATTGGGCACTGGTGATTTATCCATCATTACTCTTGCAAAAACATTTAATTCCTGCTCCTTATTGATCGTAATGCTTTCAAGGACCTCACCATCCTAACTGAAATCCTTGACTACAATGTCTTTCTCGTTTGTGAACACAGATGAGAAGTATTCATTTCAGACCTCACCTACTTCCTCTTGCTCTATGCGCAATATGCCCCTTTGCTTTCTAACAGTCTTCACTCTCCGTGGTAATCCTCTTCCTCTAACTAAATTTATAAAATACCTTGTGGCTTTTCCCTTAACAGTACCTGCGGCCTGTACCTATTTTCATTGTGCAGTATTTTATTTATCAAAGTCATGATATCACTTCATCAGCATTCACTGAAATTCTACCTTTGACATTCACTCTTTGCAGTACACAGTGGCGTTGGATTCTGATTCTACCACTTTATAATGGTTCCACTTTCCAATTATAGACTCAACTGCAAGTAGTTCTTCCTCCAGTCTACATGTGCCAGGTCCTGTCTCATGATAGTGATAATGCCGAGTGATCTAATGATAATTGTCTTTCACCAAAGTTAGACACTTAACTTCCAAACTATCCTTATTGCTTTCCATAACGACATTCATATTTAGAGTTCCTATCTCTCTTCTCCGTCCCCCCCAAAACAAATGGTGGGAGGAGGAAACTTTATTTGACTTTTCAGTTGCATTTTAACAGGGTCCCACTGAAGAAGCGAATAAACAAATCGGGACCACATGGACTTGGAGGTGATGTGCTGGCATGCATTTGAGAGTTGTTCAACATACAAAAAAGACCATGCTAATAAATAGTTGATTTGTGAGTTCACAGGCTGTATGTTTTTATTAGACCAAGGATTCATGTTTGGGCTCCAGCTATTTACAATCTCTCTCGACGAATGAGATGTACAGATCAAATCTCATGTTTCCATGTTGGTTGATGGCATAACCACAGCTGAGATTGTGAGCTGCACAGAGAATGCAAAGTGGATGAAGGGGGACATGAATGGTCTGAGTTTCATCGCATATTAATGCTTGGAATGTGGCCGTCACTGGCTCTACCAACATTTAATTCCGATATCTAATTGCCTGAACAAGATGGTGGTAGTTCTTAGCAATGTTAATTTTGGTTTCTGGTCACATATGTTGAGCTTTTTAATGTATCAATAGATTTACTATTTGTTAAATTCCAAAGAGTTCAGGCTCGATCTTTTCCATGTCTTCTCATGAAAATCCTTCCATCAAGAGGACCAATCTTCTGATTCTTCTCTGGAATGCCTCCATAGAAAGAAGATTTATTCCCCCTGGATATAGGGAATACTGTTCACAGTATTCTCAGTGTGGGCCAAGTTATGCATTCTAGTGTTTTTGCAAAACTTCCCTATTTCCATTCTCTATTCCATTTGAAACGCCAGCATTCCATTTGCCTTCTCTATGACCTACTGAATATCCATGGAACCTTTTGAGTTTAATACACAAGGAATCCCAAGTTGCAATCAATCTGAAACTAAGAGGTGACAGTAATAATCAGGCAAGGACTGGCATGTGTGATAAAATATAAGCCAGGAATGACCGCTACGCACTTGGAAATCAGAAGGTGAAGCAGAGTACAAAGGGTTACAAATTATAGGAGTGGAGTAAGGCCATTCACTCCATTGAGTCGCTCCATCATTTG